>NC_056743.1:169595195-169687695 GCF_019279795.1 Protopterus annectens | reverse complement strand
GCATTAAGTTATGTCACAAACAGAAGACATGCTGGGCCCCAGAAAAGTAGGGATTGGCCCTAAGGTGGCTGGCAACTGTTTATGAAAGATGGACTGCCTTCCTTGAGGCTGAGGCTTGCAGAATACAGTAGAAAAGTCATATAATCCCTAAAAGCTTGGGATATATAAAAGATGAGAAGTACTGAAATACTATAACTGCTAGTCTTCTTGGGCCTTGTGTGTGTGTGTGTGTGTGTGTGTGTGTGTGTGTGTGTGTGTGTGTGTGTGTGTGTGTGTGTGTGTGTGTGTGTGTCCATATAATACATACACACACACACACACATATATATATATATATATATATATATATATATATATATATATTGATTTTATATATATATATATATATAGACAGATATATTAATTATATATATATATATATATATATATATATATATATATATATATATATGCGTGTGTGTGTGTGTGTGTGTGTGTGTGTCTCCATATGATACATACATATGTATATGTATATATGTATATGTGTGTGTGTGTGTGCACGTGTGCATGTATTTGTATATTTTCATGGTTGGGGTAGTTTGCAGGCTTCCATACAACAATGAGATGAAGACCAAGTAAACACATTTCCCTCATCCGGTTACAAACACCCTCTACTCCTATCCATTAGGACCTGCAACCATGGATGAGCACTTTCCTGCTATCTCTGCATTCAGCTTGCTGGACATGGATATCCTGAGGCAATGTAACAATTGCCTTATGTGCAACCACTTAATTCTTGAACAGACAAATGCAGTATGTGAGAGATGTAGTTACAGATTGAAACTGGAGCGTGGACTTTCACATACAGACACAAAAAGCAACAAACAGGTTGCCAGCAGCTCACACATATCACTCACCATACCCAGAAAGGACGGCATACATAGCCCCACATATGCGGTGGTGCTGACATGCAACTTACCCAAACCCCAAAGGCTTCTCAGATGCAGTCCTCAGAAACTCCACATGTACACAAACAAGACAATTCCCATCACAGCCATACCTTTTAGAGCAAAAAATCTGGACAAAGTCATAAATAATGGGTGGACAAAGGCCCCAAAATAGGGACAATTTTTAAATATTGCTCTTATAAACTTAAAAAGTTGATAGAATGGCAGGTTTTTCGATTAACATGAATTTTCTGAAGGGTATGACATCTGAAACTCAAATGCCTGTCATTATTTTCTGACTTCTATCTTTAATGATTTGCAAATCATTTGCCAGAACAACAAAAATTTATGAGGAACAGACCAAAAATATAAGGCAAAAATCTGGTCAGTTGAGAGTTATGATCACAACACATTTATTTTATTTATTCATTTATTTTACATTTGTTGACCGGGATAGTCTAACTGGATTTATGTCCATTTTCAGTAGAGTCCCGGGGAGATAAGCTCCAGGAGATTACTAGACTACTAACATACAGGTACTAGTTGTGCCTCAACTACCAAGCTCATAAGGTGAAACACTCCACAACCCAATATTCTGGTCATGGTAGACTCCATTGTGAGACATACTGATATCCCTCTTATCAGGCTGGATAAGGGGAGGGTTATAGTTAGTTGCTTGTCAAGGGCCAGGATTTGCCAGATCATGTAAGCACTCAGGTCATTTACCCCAAGTACCAGTATGAGTCAATCATACTCCATGTGGGCATGAATGACCTGAGACGTAGCTCCTTGGACTATAAGAAGAAAGGGACATGACTGAGCTGTCAGAGTATGTCACAGGCTGGTATGAGCCTACCACTTAGCAGCATTCTACAGTCTCCAAGGATGATGCCACAATACCAGCAGGACATGATAGACTAACAATTGGCTTATTTACCTGGTCTCATTCCAAAGGGGTCCAATACTTGTTAGTCTGGAAGGATGTGGTTGACAGGCCACATTGCTTTGCCAGGGATAGTCTTTACCTGTCACCTCTAGGCTTTTTGGATATTGGCTAAACATTATCCACCTCTATAGTGCCTTTTTTAGACATTGTCAAACAGTCAGACCTTCCAATATAACAAAAGCTACTCAGGACAAGCTAAAGGTTTTACTGCTCAATGCTAGGAGTCTTAACTAGAAACTGCACTCCCTGGAAGCTCTCCTCACCCTGGAGAATATTGACTTCTGAGCAGTTTCTGAAACATGGTACAAAGCCATAGAAAACACTCTGGCAGTGCATGGTTATAATGCCTTTTATAAGTTCAGACCACCCACTGAACAGGAAAGAGCAAAAGGTGGGGTTGTATCCATCTACATAAAGGATAAACACACCTCAAGGCTGGTCAGACAATATGACATGTTTGAGCTACTCCATATCCAAATAAACATAGGAAAGACCTATTACCATATTTTTTTCTAGCTACTACAGGTCTCCCTCCATAACCAAGAAAACCATATATCATACCTGAAGATAATAGAATCACTCACCATACAGACCAGTATCATATTCATGGGTGATTTTAACTACCTCTCCCTTAACTGGGAGGCATACATGACTACTAACATGCAGGCCCAAAGATTTCTTGACTTTGTAAATTCAAATGCCCTGGAGCAGCTAGTCTGCACTCCCACAGATATCCTACATCTGCCACTCACAAATATGGGTGAGTGCTGCACACCCCCCCCCCCCATGTTATGTCCTCATTAGTAAGATCAGATCACAAAGTGGTCTCCCTTAAAATAAAGATAAAACTAGTCCTCTCACCTAATCCCAAAAACTTTAAGAACTTCTCTAAGGTGAATCACCCCTATTAAGGAACACCATACCCAGTTTCCAAGCTCCCCCAATCCAGAAAACATAGAAACCTATGCAGGTGTACACAAAAGCCCTGTATGACCATATAAACAATTACATAGAAATGGCAACAGTGCACCAAAATGAATTCAGGTCAAACAGCAAAAACAAGCCACCCTGGTGTACCCCTGGTATTAACAGGTTGCACAACAAAGGAAAGGAAATCCTGTCGGGAAGTAAGAGGGCATGTGCACAACAGAGCAAAAAGTCCCTCATTTGTCTAAAACAGGCAAATCAGGGAACTAGTCAAGTCTTTGAAAGCAGACTTTGAGGTAAAAATAGCCTCTAAAGCTAATGATAACCATGAAAGCATTTTTCAGTTATGTCTGCAATCTTAAAGGCAATACACAGTAATAACAGGAATTAGCTTTACATGCCATCATCTATATTCATCCAGAAGATATAGCAAATCTGCTGGCTGACAAATTCAGCTCAAATTTCAATTCTCTATCACCCTTAATTCTCCCCCAAGAAATATCCTTCACCACTCCACTGCCAACCAAAGAATAGGATGCCAATATGCTCTCTAAAGCTAAGATCATGTAAAGTTGATAGAATGACAGGTTTTTCCATTAGCATGAATTTTCTGAAGGGTATGACATCTGAAACTCAAATGCCTGTCAAGCAACTAACTATAACCCTCAGTGGAGCCTGATGATATACTAGGTTGTCTTTCAAACAGCTTAAATCAGGACTTATCAGGTCTGTTAAGATCTCTGTTTAACCACAGCCTCTAGACTGTCTTTGTCCTAATAGAGTGGAGGACAGCAACAGTCATCCCTTTGCATATAGGGGGACCATCTACTCATCCTGGAAATTACACACCCATAAGTTTGACTAGTCTTATATGTAAGGTCATGGAAGGAATAATCATGGACCTGATAAATAATGACGTAGGAAACCTCTAAACACTTGATCTATCCCAATTCAGCTTTGTCAAGGGCAGGTCATGCCTACTGAATCTGGTAGATTTCCCTAAGGTCATAGATGATGGTAAAACAGTACATACCACCTACCTTGGCCTGGCCAAGGCATTTGACACAATTCCCCACTCAGGTATTATAAATAAACTCACAAAACTGGGCACAAATCCCAATGCCACCAGATGGATAGCCAATTATTACATGGATAGGACTCATGTAGTTAAAGTGGATGAATTCATAACAGGCAAGAGGCCAGTTTATAGTGGTGTGACACAGGGCTCAGTGCTGGGACCACTCCTGTTCAGAATTTACTTTGCTGAAGTCTAGGCTGACAAAGTTTGCAGACTGCTGCAAGCTGGAGTAATCAATGAATCCCTCAGTGATGTAGATATCCTTCAGAAGGGTCTAGCTCAGACAACTGATTGATGCTAGAACCATGGCCTAAGACTAAATGCAAAAAATGCATCATCATACCCTTTGAGAAGTCAAATACCCTTGCAAATTACAACATCAATAGCACACCCCTAAGAGACTCAGAGGTGAGAGTTCTAGGTACACAGTTAGATATTAGCCTGAACATTGACCTCCATATGTCCACAGTGGTGAGGAAGCCCTTTTATGTGGCACAACTTATAAGTAAAGGTATAGCATCCAAATCCAAAGAAATTACAGTCCCACACCACTGAACTCAGCCCTAATTAGACCAATAATTGAGTACAATGTGTGATTTGGCATGTACTTGACTAGGCACTTACAGCAGATGGAGGAACCTCAGAGGTTCCTCACAAAGAAAATACAGGGTATAAACAACATGAACTATGCAGATAGACTAAAAGCTCTATCCCTTTACTCTGTCTCCTACTGACTATTAAGGGGTGACCTATGCCTGACCTACAAGGCACTCACAAATCCATCCCTGATGGAGCTGCTACACATCTGCAATTCAAACAGCATGAGGGTCACCCCAATCTAGGGATCTAAACTTAGTCAGTGACTCAAACAAAACATGCTGGAGAGAAAGATACGTGTCTCAGATAGTGCTCTTTCATTGGAACAGGCTTCCTATTCACATTAAGCAGAGCCCTTCCATGGCCCTCTTCAAATGCAGTTTGGATCAATGGATTGGGAAAAGCAAATTCAACTGGGGTAGTGCATACAACACAGGTACAGTTAAAATATAATAGGGCAGAGAAGAACACAGTTAAATATACAGTTTGTGACATATGGTTGATTAAACATTATACAACATAACCTTTTTTGTTTATATGTACATGATTAAAATTGAGTCCAGTATAGTATCAACATTGGAAGCAGGTAAGTTAATCAGGAGCCGTACATGGATGGACATAGCCAGTTTTTGAGTAGGTCATTTTTTAGTAAAGGTTTAAAGTGAGATGAGGTTGTGGTGGATATTACACTGGGAGGTAAAGTATTCCAGATTTTAGCTATGCAGTTGGAGAAGAGGGATTCCCCAGCCTGATTACTGGCAGTAGAGACCTTTATCAGAGGATTATTATTGGATAGTAAAGTTCTATCACTGGAATATGGTTCTAATACAATTTTTAGGGCACTTGTCTTTTCTTTCTGATGGAGTAATTTGTGGGCCATGGTTAGTTGGGTGTAAAGTAGACGTTGAGGAAACTCAAGCCATTTGAGATGCTTGAGGGTTGTACAGTGATGAGACATGGAGTTTTATTGTAACATGTTTCAAGTTTTGCAAGGTCTGAGTTCCTAAGGTTGGTGAGAATCAGTGATGCGTACAGTAGGGTTGAGATCAAGTGTGTTTGAACTACTGTGGCTTTTGTGCTGTCTGTGAGATAATGTTTATTCCTGTACAGACTGCCTAGTTTTTTGTGGACTTTTTTATTGTTTGGGATATATGGAGATCAAATCTCATATTATTGTCTATTTCAACACCTAGCAGTGGGAGTGATTCTGTTTTTTTTGACAGATTCGATAGTGAATGAGGACAGAACTATTTTAGTTTTGGTTGGATGAAATAGCATAAATTTTGTTTTGTTGGGGTTCAGGATAAGGTGGGAGTTGGTTAGCCAGGTTTCAATTGCAAGAAATAATTGTTGGATGAGCACTTGTAATTCTGGAATAGTAGAGGCAGCACAAATTACAGTGGAGTCGTCAGTGCACTGAATTAGGGATGCATGTGGGACTGAGGTGTGGAGGTTATTTCTGAAAAGTGAGAAAAGGAGGGGACCTAGTATGGAGCCCTGGGGGAAGGTGATAGATCACCTTAACATTGTACGGCTTGCTGGTGTCCAGTCAAATAGTCTTGGAACCAGTCAAGTGCAGACTGAGAAAAGTTTAGTGAAGAGAGTGTTGTTAGGAGTTTGCTGTGGGAGACCATGTAGAAGGCTTTCGATAAGTCTAAGAAAATAGAGGATATATACTTGTGGCTATTTCTATGTTGGTTTATTGTGTTGGTAAAAGATAGCAGGACAGTGGTTGTACTGTGATGTGGACGGAAGCCATGTTGTGACTGAATTAATAGATTATTTGTTTGCAGGCAGTACATAAGCTGTGTATGGACAATTCTCTCTAATATTTTGGATAGTGGGTCAGTTTAATAATCTTCTGTAAACTTACAACCCTATTAAAGGATACTGGTATTGGAAGGAGAAATCAAAACATTGAAAAAGGTCTTCCAAAAAGTTTTTTCTGAAAACAGCAAACTTACATGTGAACTTATTGGTGTACAAGGCAACTTTTGCTCAATGATTCTATTGTACTTCATGTTAATATTAGAATGTTTTAATATTTTAATACACAATGATTTCGTATGACCTGCTCATGTTGTTTGGTGCTGGTCTTTTAGAATCTGACAGTTTGGACTATTATCATGCCTTCCTGTTTACATAATTGTGTTAGCAGTATTGCATGTCCTCATGATGAGATTATATAAGATATTTCAATATGAATTTCTTACCTGATGCTCCAGCAGACCACTTAGGATGAAGGCAGTACAGAAACAATTTGCTACACTTGCTAAGGCTGTTATAGAGATTATTGTAAAAGTGTTTTGGAAAATGGGAAACATGGCAGCATGGTTGAAGTTCATACAGTAATTAGGAATAACAAATTAATACATATACGATATAGGTAAAGTTAAAACTGCACTTAGGAATATCAGATTAATACATATAATAGAGTGATAATCAGGGAAGCTAAATTACACCAAATGCAGAAGGTACAAAATGACAAGTCAAAAGTTGTTATGCTGTCATTACAGCAAGTAAGTAATTTCTTTAGTGAGGCAATGAGAAAGAAATGTCATTAAAATGTTGGTAGGGTTGGTAGTGAAGAACATTGCAAAAGAACAATTTGAATACAAACAATGGACAAATGGCACATATGGTGAAAGTCTTCACATTTTTTAGATCCACCAAATAAGAAAGCTTCTCCTAAAGAAAAGACATAGGACAGTGAGAAAGACAAGACATGACTTCGCTCAAAACAGGCAAGAGGCAAGACAGGGTAAAGGAACACCTTTCAATTCATCAGAGAAAGGCAAGCAACACAATGAAAGAGCTGCAAACTGCAGAGGTGTTGGTGAAAAGAAAGATAAAGGTAAGGAAGCATATGTGCTGACCTACACTTTGCACTGTCTTTATAGAAGAAAGGAATATAACGCTTTGACAGAATGAAAACAGGTTCCTTCACTGAACAGCAATATCAGAGATAAATTATCAGCAAATTATCAGGTGTTAATGGTTTGTCCCTAGCAAAGGAAACACTATGGGGTGGCTGTTCTAGCACTAATAAAAGATACAGTTTGCTTGTTTACTGGGGAAAAAATCTGCTGTCAGCTAATAATAAGGTTGTTGTGGTGTCTTTCAGCTTTTTCCCAGTTAGGGGTCGCCACAGCGGAACTCCGGTCCGCTAATGATTGGTAGAAGATTTTTACATGCTGAGTTACCAGCCCTGACGCACAACCTTCAACGAAGGTACGCCCCTTCACGCATGTCTCCACACAGAAGAGCTAATAAGAAGGTAACTCATGTAAATTCATTAAAAAAACAAACAATAAAAAATAAAATAGAATCCACTGCTCAGCAAGCAAACGCTGTAGTTCCGTAAAGTAAATATAATGTAAATCACAAAGAAGGCGGAATACAGCAGAAGTAAGAACCAAAACTCCAAATTTAATTCCAAGAATGTGCACTTAAAACATATGGATGAGCGCTTTCACCATTACAGCTTCTTCAGATCCTTGTAGAAAAGTCACAGTAAACCTCCCCTCATATAAGCAGCTCAATTAATCAATTAAAAACAATTAAGAACAATGCTGGAGAATTTAAAGAACTCTCCCATATTTATATGTTTTAAGTGCACATTCTTGGAATTAAATTTGGTGTTTTGGTTCTTACTTCTGCTGTATTCCGCCTTCTTTGTGATTTACATTATATTTACTTTACGGAACTACAGCGTTTGCTTGCTGAGCAGTGGATTCTATTTTATTTTTTATTGAGTATACTTTTTTTTTATTTTTTATTGAGTATATTTTTATTGAGTATATTTTTTATTTTTATTGAGTATACTTTTTCTGCTTGCCAGCAAGAGTAAGACTTTTTTCTTGGGTAATGGCGAACCTTGAACTGGATTATGTCCTGAGAAGTGAAGACCGTGGGACTGGAGCGTTGCAGGTGCGCTTCCAACAGTATTTAAAAGAAACTGTCAGTGCATCTCTGTTTTTTGAATCTACTCCTACTTCTGATGATGTCATGACGCCGACCTTGAATTCGGAAAGACTACATGCTATTTTGGACAGCATGGAGAAGGATTTCATGAGGCTTAAACGCTTACAAACACAGCGGATACACTTCCAGTTTTGCCTCGAACAACATATTATTCCACGAGGTTTAAGGGTTCTTAATATGCCAAATCAAGGCAAGGAACATCCAGATTTACTCGCAAAATGGCAACGCCTAAACATTGAGGTGAGTCGCAAGTATTTGCAACTACTAATTGACTTTTTCCTCCCTGAGGAGGTTAGGTTAACAGACAATATAAAGTGCAAACAGCAGGAGCTCTTTAGTAACTTTCCGGACAAGGTGGTTGCACCATTGTTTGAGAACCTGCTAGATTGTGTGCTAGCGTATGAAAGAAAACTTTTACAGCAGAAAAAACACAAAGCCACCAGGGATATTAATGATTTCAAATTGGGCAATGTATTCTTATGGCCCAGAACAGGGCAGGATTCCTCTACAACGTTTCAGATGCATAGGGATCCATCTACCCCCATGCCCCCTAGGAAAGTCAAGGAATCTACACACTCTAATCTTATCAACGATGTTACAAGTAACAGTGTAACAAATGGCATGAATGTGGGTGATGAATTGAATGGACATAGCAACATCACTCCTTTGGAGATGGACTCTGCCCAAGTTTGTACTGGGGGGGTCACCATCAGTAATGATGTATGTATTCTGGAAGAAATACCACCTGTCGCTGGGACTATCACAGACAATTGCAAGGACTCTGTGGATGTCATTCACATTGTACATCCCAGTACATGCACTAGAAACAATTTATATCCTGAAGTACATGTGGTTAAGAATAGACCTGTTTCTACAAAAGAAGGATCAGAGCCTGTTGTCAAACCTAAGAAAACTATCACTTTGACTGTGTCTAGCAATCCTTCAAGTTTGGATTTGTCTTTTCCTCTGCCAGTGCACATGGAGAAAGGTCCTCGCAGACCTCGCTCCATGAGCAGGGGCAGACAGAAGAGGAAATTATCAGGGGATTTTATGCCCCACCAGACTTTAAAGAGAATGTGGAACAACAAGCGTTAATTTATAATTTGTCCCACATTACTCTAACAGATGATTATACCAGTTTATTAAACAAAGGTTTGAATTTTATTCCTAAAAGTTAGAGCAAATTAACTGATACAATGGTGGACTTAAAACTTTTTGTAGGAATATAATGCTTAGATTCATTTATAATGATTCTGAGAAAGAATCAGCACAGAGCAGGAAGTTTGTTTTTAAGAATTTAAGTGATTTTGTACCAACTCACCACCCATTAGTTGAAGCATTCCTTAAGTTAACAGAGGAGGAATTGTATAGTTACTATAATACTCAATTGGGACCCCATAAACAGAAGAGGCGGGACAACTTGAGCTTTCGGGAACGTCAGTGTCTGAGGAAATTGCAGAATGATCCTACCATTATAATCAGACCGGTTGATAAAGGTGGAAAAGTTGTAGTCTTGGACATGTCATTTTATACGGAGGCTATGTCCTCCATGTTACAGGATAGGTTCTATGAACCTATTTCCATGGAACAGGTTCACTTGGTTGTTAGATATATTCACGACACACTGTATGACATTTTTAGAAGTAATTTAATAAATAAGGAGCTATATGGATATCTTATGATTTATACACCTACTATACCAATTATACAAGGTCTCCCTAAGGTACACAAAAATATGGAGAACCCACCCATGTGACTCATAGTCTCTGGCCGTGGTTGGGTAACTGAACATCTTTCAGTTTTTGTGGAGAAACATCTGAGATGTGTATTGAATGACAATGTTACAGTCTTGAAGGATTCCAAGCAATTTTTGATTGATCTGTATGAATGTATTGGGCACCAAGATAGAATTTCTGGTTGTACGTTTGTGACTTTTGATATTCAGTCTCTGTTTACTGTAATACCTAATGATATAGGACTTGATTATGTGTTGAACTATTTGAAAGCACACAGTACTTACACTGCAGTATTGATAGACCTTATAGTTCATTTTCTAGAACTGGTCTTGGAAAACAATCTATTCATGTTCCAAGACCAGATCTATAAACAGCATGATGGTGTAGCTATGGGCACTGCATGTGCAAATAGCTACGCCAACATGTTATTTGCATATTGGGAGGAACATGTTTTATTCAGGAATGCACTTTTCTGTGAACTTGTGGTGTTCTACAGAAGGTTTGTTGATGACCTTTTTGTTCTTTGGAATGGAACATCAGAACAGCTGGAATCAATGCTATCCATTATGAATGACTTAACTGCATTCCTTACTTTTACCATGAATTATTCCACACATAGAATTGATTTTTTAGACCTATATATTGAGAGATTAACAGATGATATGATAAATACGGGGGTCTACCGCAAGGCATGTTACTGCAATTCCTTGTTACTGAGGTCTAGTATGCACCCACAATTTGTTTTTAAGAACATAATGAAAGGACAGGCCATTAGAGCCTCGAGATTGAATCCCATTGAACAGGGCTTTATCTCAGAATTAGACAATCTGAGAAATAGATTACTGACCCGGGGATACAAGGATAATGAGATTATACCATATATGGAGAAAGCATGCATGTTACGCACCACTTCAGGTGCACCATATTTTGGACCCAGGATCCAAGATCAAACCGTTGGAGATCATATGTTAAATAGATCTACTAAATTTTCCACTCTGTATACTTCTGATCAATATCAGTTAAAGGAAATTATTAGCAAGCATTGGGATATTCTTCTGGTTGATGATGACTTGAAACGCATTGTGGGGGAGACACCAAGTTTCCTATTTCGGAATAAGAGCAACCTAAAGCGATTGCTTTGTCACCCCAGACATGATATGATTATGAAGAACACTGGTCACACTAAACCCTGTGGTCACTGCAACTTTTGTTCATTTATTGATAGTAGTGAGGTGTTTATACACCCGGATTTACACACCATTTTCTCCATCAAGGCAGATGCAGATTGTATGACACCCAATGTGGTGTATTTAGCTACTTGTCAGGCATGCCCGAGTTTTTATGTTGGTAAAACTAACCGGCCGTTAAGGGATAGAATGAGAGAGCATATTTACCACATGAGAAAGGGCACTTTACATAATGCCTTAGCAAAACATATAACCACCAGTGATAATGATCATACTTTTTTGTTCCGGATCCTAGAGATAATTGTTGTGAATAAGAGGGGTGGTAATACTATGAATCTTACTGAATCTAAGGAGACTGACTGGATCATTCGTTTGAAAGCTGACAGGGGGCATGGTTTGAATAATAGAGCTTCTATAAAACCTAAGTTGAGACAACGCAGGAACATAAAATGAATTATTATTTATGTGTATATGTTTTCGATCATACACTTTATTAATACTTAATATCCTATCAATATTAACTTATCAGAATGTTTATTTACATGTTTTTAGGTCATTATGCATGTTTTATATTTTTGTCTCACTTTACATTAACATGTTTAAATATGGGAGAGTTCTTTAAATTCTCCAGCATTGTTCTTAATTGTTTTTAATTGATTAATTGAGCTGCTTATACGAGGGGAGGTTTACTGTGACTTTTATACAAGGATCTGAAGAAGCTGTAATGGTGAAAGCGCTCATCCGTATGTTTTAAGTGCACATTCTTGGAATTAAATTTGGTGTTTTGGTTCTTACTTCTGCTGTATTCCACCTTCTTTGTGATTTACATTATATTTACTTTACGGAACTACAGCGTTTGCTTGCTGAGCAATGGATTCTATTTTATTTTTTATTTTTTATTGAGTATACTTTTTATTTTATTTTTTATTGAGTATATTGTTTATTGAGTATATTTTTTATTTTTTATTGAGTATACTTTTTCTGCTTGCCAGCAAGAGTAAGACTTTTTTCTTGGGTAATGGCGAACCTTGAATTGGATTATGTCCCGAGAAGTGAAGACCGTGGGACTGGAGCGTTGCAGGCGCGCTTCCAACAGTATTTAAAAGAAACTGTCAGTGCATCTCTGTTTTTTGAGTCTACTCCTACTTCCGATGATGTCATGATGCCGACCTTGAATTGGAAAGACTACATGCTATTTTGGACAGCGTGGAGAAGGATTTCATGAGGCTTAAATGCTTACAAACACAGCAGATACACTTCCAGTTTTGCCTCGAACAACATATTATTCCGCGAGGTTTAAGGGTTCTTAATATGCCAAATCAAGGCAAGGAACACCCAGATTTACTCGCGAAATGGCAACGCCTAAACATTGAGGTGAGTCGCAAGTATTTGCAACTACTAATTGACTTTTTCCTCCCTGAGGAGGTTAGGTTAACAGACAATATAAAGCGCAAACAGCAGGAGCTCTTTAGTAACTTTCCGGGCAAGGTGGTTGCACCATTGTTTGAGAACCTGCTAGATTGTGTGCTAGCGTATGAAAGAAAACTTTTACAGCAGAAAAAACACAAAGCCACCAGGGATATTAATGATTTCAAATTGGGCAATGTATTCTTATGGCCCAGAACAGGGCAGGATTCCTCTACAACGTTTCAGATGCATAGGGATCCATCTATCCCCATGCCCCCTAGGAAAGTCAAGGAATCTACACACTCTAATCTTATCAATGATGTTACAAGTAACAGTGTAACAAATGGCATGAATGTGGGTGATGAATTGAATGGACATAGCAACATCACTCCTTTGGAGATGGACTCTGCCCAAGTTTGTACTGGGGGGGGTCACCATCAGTAATGATGTATGTATTCTGGAAGAAATACCACCTGTCGCTGGGACTATCACAGACAATTGCAAGGACTCTGTGGATGTCATTCACATTGTACATCCCAGTACATGCACTAGAAACAACTTATATCCTGAAGTACATGTGGTTAAGAATAGACCTGTTTCTACAAAAGAAGGATCAGAGCCTGTTGTCAAACCTAAGAAAACTATCACTTTGACTGAGTCTAGCAATCCTTCAAGTTTGGATTTGTCTTTTCCTCTGCCAGTGCGCATGGAGAAAGGTCCTCGCAGACCTCGCTCCATGAGCAGGGGCAGACAGAAGAGGAAATTATCAGGGGATTTTATGCCCCACCAGACTTTAAAGAGAATGTGAAACAACAAGCGTTAATTTATAATTTGTCCCACATTACTCTAACAGATGATGATACCAGTTTATTAAACAAAGGTTTGAATTTTATTCCTAAAAGTCAGAGCAAATTAACTGATACAATGGTGGACTTAAAACTTTTTTGTAGGAATGTAATGCTTAGATTCATTTATAATGATTCTGAGAAAGAATCAGCACAGAGCAGGAAGTTTGTTTTTAAGAATTTAAGTGATTTTGTACCAACTCACCACCCATTAGTGGAAGCATTCCTTAAGTTAACAGAGGAGGAATTGTATAGTTACTATAATACTCAATTGGGACCCCATAAACAGAAGAGGCGGGACAACTTGAGCTTTTGGGAACGTCAGTGTCTGAGGAAATTGCAGAATGATCCTACCATTATAATCAGACTGGCTGATAAAGGTGGGAAAGTTGTAGTCTTGGACATGTCATTTTATATGGAGGCTATGTCCTCCATGTTACAGGATAGGTTCTATGAACCTATTTCCATGGAACAGGTTCACTCGGTTGTTAGATATATTCACAACACACTGTATGACATTTTTAGAAGTAATTTAATAAATAAGGAGCTATATGGATATCTTATGATTTATACACCTACTATACCGATTATACAAGGTCTGCCTAAGGTACACAAAAATATGGAGAACCCACCCATGAGACTCATAGTCTCTGGCCGTGGTTGGGTAACTGAACATCTTTCAGTTTTTGTGGAGAAACATCTGAGATGTGTATTGAATGACAATGTTACAGTCTTGAAGGATTCCAAGCAATTTTTGATTGATCTGTATGAATGTATTGGGCACCAGGATAGAATCTCTGGTTGTACGTTTGTGACTTTTGATATTCAGTCTCCGTTTACTGTAATACCTAATGATTTAGGACTTGATTATGTGTTGAACTATTTGAAAGCACACAGTACTTACACTGCAGTATTGATAGACCTTATAGTTCATTTTCTAGAACTGGTCTTGGAGAACAATCTATTCATGTTTCAAGACCAGATCTATAAACAGCGTGATGGCGTAACTATGGGCACTCCATGTGCAAATAGCTACGCCAACATGTTCCTTGCATATTGGGAGGAACATGTTTTATTCAGGAATGCACTTTTCTGTGAACCTGTGGTGTTCTACAGAAGGTTTGTTGATGACCTTTTTGTTCTTTGGAATGGAACATCAGAACAGCTGGAATCAATGCTATCCATTATGAATGACTTAACTGCATTCCTTACTTTTACCATGAATTATTCCACACATAGAATTGATTTTTTTAGACCTATATATTGAGAGATTAACAGATGATATGATAAATATGGGGGTCTACCGCAAGGCATGTTACTGCAATTCCTTGTTATTGAGGTCTTGTATGCACCCACAATTTGTTTTTAAGAACATAATGAAAGGACAGGCCATTAGAGCCTCGAGATTGAATCCCACTGAACAGGGCTTTATCTCAGAATTAGACAATCTGAGAAATAGATTACTGACCCGGGGATACAAGGATAATGAGATTATACCATATATGGAGGAAGCATGCATGTTACGCACCACTTCAGGTGCACCATATTTTGGACCCAGGATCCAAGATCAAACCGTTGGAGATCATATATTAAATAGATCTACTAAATTTTCCACTCTGTATACTTCTGATCAATATCAGTTAAAGGAAATTATTAGCAAGCATTGGGATATTCTCCTGGTTGATGATGACTTGAAACGCATTGTGGGGGAGACACCAAGTTTCCTATTTCGGAATAAGAGCAACCTAAAGCGATTGCTTTGTCACCCTAGACATGACAGGATTATGAAGAACACTGGTTACACTAAACCCTGTGGTCACTGCAACTTTTGTTCATTTATTGATAGTAGTGAGGTGTTTATACACCCGGATTTACACACCATTTTCTCCATCAAGGCAGATGCAGATTGTATGACACCCAATGTGGTGTATTTAGCTACTTGTCAGGCATGCCCGAGTTTTTATGTTGGTAAAACTAACCGGCCGTTAAGGGATAGAATGAGAGAGCATATTTACCACATGAGAAAGGGCACTTTACATAATGCCTTAGCAAAACATATAACCACCAATGATAATGATCATACGTTTTTGTTCCGGGTCCTAGAGATAATTGTTGTGAATAAGAGGGGTGATAATACTATGAATCTTACTGAATCTAAGGAGACTGACTGGATCATTCGTTTGAAAGCTGACAGGGGGCATGGGTTGAATGATAGAGCTTCTATAAAACCTAAGTTGAGACAACGCAGGAACATAAAATGAATTATTATTTATGTGTATATGTTTTCGATCATACACTTTATTAATACTTAATATCCTATCAATATTAACTTATCAGAATGTTTATTTACATATTTTTAGGTCATTATGTATGTTTTATATTTTTGTCTCACTTTACATTAACATGTTTAAATATTGGAGAGTTCTTTAAATTCTCCAGCATTGTTCTTAATTGTTTTTAATTGATTAATTGAGCTGCTTATATGAGGGGAGGTTTACTGTGACTTTTATACAAGGATCTGAAGAAGCTGTAATGGTGAAAGCGCTCATCCGTATGTTTTAAGTGCACATTCTTGGAATTAAATTTGGAGTTTTGGTTCTTACTTCTGCTGTATTCCGCCTTCTTTGTGAAAAAAAAACAAACAAAACAGATGCAATGTGCAAGGCAGCTATGGCAACACTCCCTTCAGTAAAACAATAACAGACTCTGATGGCAGGCAAGTACTATCCAGCCCACATAGTCTGCTCATTTCTTTACCTACTTAAGTAGTAGAGCCTGTTAACCAATGGCTTGAATTTTCATTTTGTTATAAGGGCTACCCACCTGTGCATATTTCATGCATTACTGGATTGCCTCATCAGTTTCATTCCACTGCTTCTAAAATAGCATTGCTCCAATTATGGTGGGTTTGGCAAAATGGTTAAGGTTTTTGCATCATGGATATAAAGTACAGGGTTTGATTTTGACTTTGGGTTATTGACTAGGTGACAATGGCCTTTCATGGTAGTTAGCTAGTATTCATTCATAGAATAGAACTCAATTAAGCATAAACCTTCCTGTGAAGTCATAGTTCTTCATATTGTGTGCACGTTACTTGTCATTATTCAACCAGATTTTAGTTTCTTCTTCACATGCAGCTATTTTTATATGGTGCACTCAAGTTCTTTTGATTTTTTTTTTAACTTTGAAGTGTCTGTAATGTTTCTTTGCTTTTCTATTTGATCAAAATGATAACTATTAACTTAGTTTAGCCTTTCAATTACTAAATTTTATGGTGTGCACCATTTATGGGTGTCTTCTACACTTTCTTTTCTGTCCATACAAAGATGAGGTCACCAGATGGGAGTTTACTATCTATAGACATAATAAAAACTTCTTTCCTACTAATGATGACCTTTTCTACTTTTCTCAACATGACATCAGCATTCTTTTCTGCTTTTTTACTTTAATCTCTTTAAGGTATATGACTTCCCACATCTCTTCACTGTCCCTGTAAAAATGTTGAGTCTCTTGTATATTTAAGAAGACAAATATGGCCCTCTACATTTTCTGAAACTTCAAGACATATATCCATTGCATAGTCACGTCTGTATTGCTTGTACATTTGTCCATGACAAGTAAATCTTTCAGGAGTTGAGTTGCAAGGGTCTTGATTGTTCTGTTTGTATACTGTTTTCCTTTGGTTTTATTTATCAAATACATGACTTTTATTCTACCCCATGGAATTTAAACTGCCATGTTCAGACCTCTGTACCAACCATGATATGACCATTTTCAGTCTGTCTACCATATCTTGTGCATTGTCTTTATTGCATATATTTATATCATGTGCTAAACTCATATTTTCTTCCAGTGCTTCTTATAAAAACATTTAAGATTAACAGATCTAATGCTCAGTCATATTACATCCTTCTGGTAACCATCTCAGTTTGTCTAGGATCCCAACTTGAGCTCTGGTTCACTACAGGATCGCAGTACATTAGTCAATTATATATCTAACTCTAATATACCTGGAGTTATCATTCTTTTGTCTAGCTGGTGTGGCTAATTGACCTTGTAGTTCTGTGGTAAATCTGGGATACAGACAGCTTTACATAATGGAATGTTTTAATTTTGCCTTTATGGCATGAGGTCAACAAGATGAAACCGTACTGCCAAGATATAGATGTTTTAGGTTGATCTGAACGTTTGTTGCTTGAATTTTGTCAATGATGATGCTATTTAATATTTAGCGATTATGTTCTGCTTTGAATTGTGGACTCTGTAATCATAGTCCTTGCACCATTCTGGTTACTGCCCATGCACAGACACAACACAAGTGGTGAAGTACAATCTCCTAGTTCAGTTTGTGAAAAAGTTTCTGGGAGACCATGGTAATCCAGAGTAGAAAATGAGATAATCCTTTCCCAGAAAGAGATCATTAAATACCTGTAAATAAGATGCTTTGTATTAATTTGGGTCCAAGAGACGATAGGGTGTCATGTAATCATGAAGCTGTGCAACTATACCCATTCTGATGCTTGCCAGATTGTCAGTGCTTATTCTTTTTCTCAGATAAACCACCAGCAACTCCAGAAGGATGGGAGAGGGGGGCCAACAGAGATGTCCCTAAGGGAGCATTCGTACATTGTCAGTAGTCAACTTGTTGAACTCAAAACAGGCAGAGGGAGAGCTGGTGCATTGACATAGTGAGAGATGGGTAAGACAATAAAGAAGTAGGAGGAGAGGAGGAGGAGGATGATACTCATTGAGGATCTAAATCTGCCAAGACCAAATTGGAGATTCTTAAGCTGTAGAGTAGAAAGCAGATAATGGTCAGCCAACTGGTTCAAAATTGGATCAGCAGGATTAAAATTCTGGATGTGGTGTTAACCAATGCAGAGGGTGTTATGGACATTCATGTTAAGACACTATCAGCTAACAGTGGTCATGCCACTGTGTGCTCTAAAGTAGGGAGGAAGGGTACAAATAAAAATGTAGATGATGGTAGTGGATTTTAGAAGAGTAGTTTATGCTGTGCTGGGAGATGTAATCAGGGATGAATTAGGAGACTGAGTAAACAAGCTGTGGGGGTTGGTTAGGGAAGGAGTATACAAAACTGTGGGCAAAAGGGTAAAATGAGGTGGCCAATGTATCTATACAAGAATGAAAGGAATCATGTCAACTCAGTGAAGGTAATATCAAATGTTTTTTGTTTTTTTTGCCACTCATTAAAACCACATTCAAACAACTCCATTTTTGCAAGGGGTTAAGCCCTCTGCACCTCCCATGTGGGAAGACACCTCCCCTGGAGTTATATATACCAACTCCAAGGTTGCACAACAATGGAGAAAGAAGCAAACTGTACTGTCATTGAATGTAATTTCGGCAAACAAGACTTGCTTTATTGTGTTCGCTGAAATTATGTTCAGTCACACAAGATGCTCCCAAATGAGAGGCTAGCAACTGGGCCAAAAGACTGAGCCTGTAAGAGGTGGAAAGGAAGGGGTGAGGAGGAACTGCAAAAGGGGAAAACAAAAAGGCAACAGAGATGGTAAGGACAAGCTAATGGTAAATCTGAATGGGGAATTATCAGAAGAGATCTAAAAGAGAAACGGGTGCTTTTTACTGATTGTTTATATAACTGAAAGAAGGAAGGTTAGGAAAGAATTATCCAGGTAGAGCAAAGATGGGAGGAAGAGCACAGACTTGAGGGTGGGGGGGGGGGTGGGACAGAGATGCACAAAGAATGCTTTGCTTCAATCTTTGCAAAGTAAAGCGGGGTGAGGCAGCCAATGCTGGGAGGAAGGCAGGACAGAATGGGGGTAACAGTAAACAAATTCCAGAACAGACTGGTAAAAAATTCAGAAAGGAAATGGCTGCTGTATAAAAAGGATAAAGCATAAGGATCAGATGGGGTGTCTCCCAGAGTCCTTTGAAATCTTGCTAGTATGTTGGCAGACCCCCTGATGTAGATCTTCAGCAGATTGCAGAAGTGAGAAAAGACTGGAGGTCAGCAGTTGCCATACCTTTGTACAAGTTGAAAGAGTGGAAAAAAATCTAGTGAATTACAGGCCTGTTAAAAACAGTGTTAGTGGAAGTCAAGAATAAAATCTTGAGGAAAAGGCTTGTAGAGTTTCAAGAGGAAGTAGTTTCCAGGACAGCAGCCAACATGGGTATACATCAGAAGGAGGGGTCAGTTAAACCCTATGCAGTTTAATTATTGGGTTAAAGGGATATTGACAAGTGAGCAACAGAGGATATAGTCTGTCTGGATGTCAGCGAGGCCTTTGACTATCTGCCATAGTGGAGTCTGGTAGAACTGGAGAGGTTAGGAACGCTAGTAACTGTATGGTTGAATGATAGAACATAGAGGGTTGTGTTGAGAGGAGTAATGTGAGGAATTGGGGAAGTGACTAGAGGACTACCACAGTAGTCTGTCCTGTTTTCAGTTATGCTAGAGATAAATGCACTGAAGAGTACTGAAGTAACACAGAATAGTTATTTCCTGCACTTAGTTAAACGACGCTTGCATCAGTGGATGAGGAATTGCAAATGTACCACTGGTCTGGCACCAATGTCTTTGTTGGAGAGAGGAAGCTTGTAAATGCATGACCACTCATGTCCAATGTCATATACCTCCACAAAAACCTAAGGGACCAATACCTTTCTTATATTTCTGGGAAGTATGGCTAGACTTGCCTGTGTCTCATAATGTCAATCTTTGCTGATGATACAAGGATAGGTGCTGTAGTGGATAATGGATGAGTATGTGGTAAAGGATTCGTTGAAGCTGAACAAATGGTCAGAAAAATAGAAGATGAAGTACTGCACTAGAGCCACAGCAACCCTGGTGTGAAGTTTCAGCTGACAGCAGTCAAACAGACTGGAAATTAGTGAAAAGGATTAAATCTTTGGGCTGTTAATGAGCTGCTGCTTATAATCTTGAGTTTGATTCCCGCTGTGAAGAAAATAAGAAACACTGTCATCTGTGTTAGCATGTCTGGAAGGAGATTTGTGCATATTCTCAGATTAATTTGTATTGCATGCCAGCATGTTTAATTGTGAAATGTAAATAAGTTTTTTTTTAAAGTTGAATATTTCCCTCTATAAACAGAATGTTTAAATAATCTGTCAGTGTTTTGATGCATTTCTAATTGCACATGTTTGAGAGGGACGTTCTAAAGTACTGTGGAGAATCAGCTGAACAGTGAGTGATGTCATTAGAATGTTCCCGGTTGCTAAGTGATTATTTAAACAGCTGATTGACAGAAAAATAACTTTTTCAAACTGATGACTGTTACTTTTAAAATAAGATAGTTGATACTGCAGTTTGAAGTGCTGAGCAGTTTGTGAAGAGTTGCAGTCAGTGGACACTCATGAAAGAACTCTTAAAAAACCTATAAGCCTGCCTTTTGCTTTGCTGTTGTGTGTTAGATTAGGGACAGTATTCTTTAGATTAGGAAAGCTTAGTTATTAAGATTGGAGGCCAGTATTCTAGAAAAATTCTATCATGCAGTATAATTTTACATTCCCGGTGACTGAGTTCTGGTGTTTATTGAAAGCTATTGATTTACACTTTTGTAATCATTTTACTTATTAAATGCTTTTCATGACTTTACACTGTGGCTGGAAATCCAGTGTTTTTCTTTAGAGATTAGAGAGTGCTTACAAGGGCATGAAGACACTCCGATTGGTGGCAGCATTACTGTATTATTTTGGAGAAGAGACACAGCTGGAATCTGTGTCAAGCTTTCCCAGAAGTGTTTGGATGTGTGAGATTTAAATTTACTTTGAGTGTGAGTGTATCAGTGGTCTGAAACTGGGAGACATTGCTCTGAAATGTATAAGAAGAAAATTCATTTGGGGTGGATAGAGGTATATAGTCCAGTCCCAGGGAAATAAAACATGTTTCTGTTGTGCTCTTAGGGGAAAACTGTGAAATATTACTTCTGTTTAAGTGACAGTCTTACATTGGAGTCAGTAGTAAAGACTGAATCTCCTTAGTTACTGACCCAGGATAGTGAGGGATGTCATTTAATAGTTGGCAGTCCAATGGGATATAGCCAGATGTCACACCCTCAGCATTTGTCTACTTTGTGACATAGCAAGTACCTTATTAGATAGTGCTCCCCGGTGGAAAAGGGCACTTGTATGTAGCGGGCTTTCCTCACTGAGAAATAAAATAAAAAATAATCATAATAATAAATTGTAATAGAACAAGAACAAGATTTGGAAGTGTTGATAAGGCATGGAATGGACCAGAAGGAAATGAGTGAGAGGACAGTAGAGGCTGTAAATAGAATGATGGGGGTTTCCTCAGGGAAATGGAGATCAGAAGCAAATATGCAATGCTTTCACTCTACAGGGCCTTGGTCAGACCAGTATGGTGGGCAGTTTTGGAGGTTACGTAAGGAAAGGGGCATCAGGTTGCTGGAAGGAATTTAGAAGAGAGTTACTAGAAAGATCTGTGGGATGGAGATGATTAAATATGCCCAGAGGCTAGAGGAGCTAGAACTCTCTTCACTTTATACAAGAAGAGACTGGAAGTATGTGACAACATTGTACAGTATCATGTCTGCAAGAGAAAAAAAGGTTATTCTGAACAGGAAGGACCAAGTGGGAAAGAGAGGCAAAGGCAATAGGTTGTAGGGCTAACTTACTCTCTTTATCTCTGAAAGGGCTGTCAATAAGAGGGTTGAAGACCAGTGAAATGGGCTGCTGGATGTCAGTGAGGCCTTTGACTATCTGCCACAGAGGAGACTGGAAACTGGATGAAGCATCCTCAAAGGCATTCAAGAGTTAGACCAGTCAAAAAATGGTTGTGGGGAAGGTACAAATGGAGAGGAAGTAGACTGCCAAGGTATTAAAATAAACTAGGTAGATTTATTGTCTACTTTTGCTATCAAACATGTACAATATAATGTAAAGCCTTAATGTCAGTGAGCTGATTCAGACAAAACTGTAGGTAGTATGTCTGTGGCTAACCATGACAGTAGGTCAGCTGTTTATGATTAGTGCTTTTTGGTAATGTATTGATGCAGAACTCCATATCTTGGTGCAAAAAAGCTCTCCAGATTCTTTTTTTGTTTGTTTGTTTAGATAACTAGGAATTTCAGTGCACAGTCCAAAAAAAAAAAAAAAAACTAAGGTAATTTTTTTGCCACTGATAACTCCCTGGATGAGAACTCTGTCTTCATATGGGGTATCTGACATGATAAGCTCAGATTAGTACATCATTATACATTTTTGCCTTTTTGTAAATCACAGTGTCTACCAGGGAAACCTTAACTTGTCTCTCTGGATTAAACAGCAAGGATCATTACAGGGGGAATGAATAGGTTCTGATTAATCATGGTTATCTGCTACATTCCATTACAGAATGAAGCTAGCTTCTTGGGTAAGATGGATAAAAATACAGTAGATAACAAATAACATTAAATCAGATGTAGCCCTTCATTGTAGCAACAACCTTATCTCAGAATGATGCTTCCTAATGGAGGGAGAAGGTGGAAATTTAAATAATTATCCCAAGTAATTAATGGTAAATTTAGTCATGTCCCCATAATCCTATGCAGCCTGTTCATTTAATTACAATCTTTGTCAGAAGTCCATTACATTACAGCCAGCAAACAGATGAGCTTCTAATGAAATTATTTAGATCCTACCTCTAAGGTCTGGTGACCTTAGTGCTGAGTTATAGCATTTGGGAGTGCAGGGACTTATAGCTATCGGCATGGGTTTTTGGGGAGGGTTTGAGTTTGCTTAAGATGTGCTTCAACAGCAGCCTGATCAATTTGCTTGATGTGAATAAGTGGGGATAGATGGAGGTGCATGATTTCATGTACTGGATCCAGTTTCAGTGATCATCTAAAAGAAAAGGTAAAAACAGCATCTTTTTTCTGTGATTAACAATGACACGATTGCAAGTAAAATACCTCATATTTATAAGATAGAAGCAGAGGTGTAGCTAGCTATTCTGATGCCCATGACTTTCCCTAATCTACCCCCCAACTTTTAGTTGAGGAGCCAAAAACAACTTTTTAACTACCACATATGAAGTGCTAAAGTGCTTCAATGCAAACATAACACCAACATTCAAATGCTGTTATCACACTGAAAATGCAGTGGCTTTTGACAATAGTGTCCCCTGACACTTTATGCACTGGGTGGCTGTCCCCCTTTGCCCTACCAATCTTTCTGGACAGAAGAATTTCCTCCAAGAGTAAGCAGCCTTTTCTCATCCCAGGTTTTGAAATTCTACAAGATTTGATATATAGGGAACTGTAAAATTTAGTCCATTAGGAAATCTTTGAGTTTCTCTTTATCCTCTGTCTCTGAGTAAAGCGATTGTTCATGTCCTCAAGTTGGGATCGACTCAAGGTGACTCTATGGTTAGTTGTGCTGATTGCTGAAATGTGTTTTCAGGCAGGTAAATAACTGACAAAGGGGCATTCATCATTGTAGTCATTTTATCAAAACTTTGTATTGTGGGTCTTTCTTTTATGTTAATCTTTGATATTTCCAAGCATTATGACTTTTCACATTATATGTCTAAAGTGTGAAAGCTGAATTCTTGTCATCTGAATGTTTGGAAAGTGCATGAGTTTTATGTTCTCTAATGATAACAGATTTGTTCATTTTTTGGGCAGTTGATGGCATATGCAATATCTTTTAGCAACACCACAGTTAAGATATTAGTCTTCTTCCGCTCATGTTTCTTCACTCTCCACATCTATATGATGATGGTGAAAATATCAGAGATTGGGCAAGTTAAATCTTTGTACACAAAGGTACATCTCTGAAATGGCTGATTGTGTCTTGAACTTTCCTGACCATTCTGTCAAACGAGTCCCTGTCAGACTTCTTGAATGCTTCTTATATTGTTATTCACTATTGATCTAGGCAGGCTGATGCTACAATTTCTGCTTCTTTTCTAAGTAAAATGAATATATTTTTTTTTTATTTTTTTTTATCACTTGTCAGGGTCTTTGTCTTCATACTAAGTTACAAATCCATTTTGAAACTGACTTGTTTAATGTCAATAAGCAAGTATTTCAGATAGTCTTCACTTTTAGCCAGTGGTATCAGTTTCTGTGTTGATATCTGCCAGGATTCAGAAAAATGGCTCCCATAAACATGTAAAGGTAAAATATCAGTCAGGGTTGGTATAATGGTTAAGGTACTTGCTTCACAAATACAAAGTACAAGGTTTGATTCTCATCACTGAGGGAAATTGGCTAGGCTTAAAATGGCTTAAAGGGCAGGTGGCCTATTACTTACCTATAAACCTATAAAGTAGCACAGAGTGGCCTGACAGTGATTAACACTGCAATAGGAGCAATGCTGAGTAACAGAATATGAATGATACAGTTCACCAGTGAAAAGAGAACAGGCTGCATGATGACCTGAAAGTGTTGTAGTGAGCTGCATGGGCCCAGTAGCATGCATGTAGCATACATGAGATGATAAATGTTCATATTGGCAATGATGTGCCACTGAGCACAACTGAGAGTCAATATAATGGCTACACAGCAAATTTGTTACAATGTTGATTTTATAAATGGGAAAGGAAATGGGTTTATACAACAGAGATAAAAGGGAAGAGCAATATGACAAACACACAGAAGAGTAAGGGGAAAGGAAAAGTGGGATGGGGTGTGCGTGCTTGCATGTGTGTGTTGGCATTGGTACAAGGGCCTGTTTTGTTATATTTTCAAGAAGTCCATAGGGGAAAAGCAGCATAGGGAGGTTGTGGGTAGGAAAGGTATAGGGCTTGTAGTAGGGGCAGACAGGCCAACAGGGGAGATGCCAACACAAATGGCAGGGGACCACAGGATAGAAGGATGTCGTGAGGACAGACCAACAGGGGAGATGCAAACACAAATTTCAGGTGACCACAAAAGATAGACACAGATGGCATGAGGGCAACTGATGTGGAGGATTAGACTACAAAATGGAGAAGGAAATGAGACATGGGGAAAGGAACACCATAATGGGGGACAAGGTAGAATGAAGGTGGAATGCCATGCTGCACCCACCCTGAGGTCACTGCAGGCCAGGAGCAGACAGCTATGTGACTCTGCCAGCCACATGAGGGCACTCTCCAGGTTTTCACTCTAGGTGTCCAGTTCCTAGTCCATCAAGGACATCAGGCCCTCAACCCCCTGTTAGGTGACCAGTAGGACCCTTGGTGATGGGCACTGATGAGACCTTACATCCACATCACAGTAACCGCACTAGAGGGCACCACTGAAGCTTCCTAGTCATCTCCCATGGGATGATCTTTATCTTTCTGCAAAGATGGAGGTCTGGAGACCCAAGGTCACCCAAAACAAGATGACAAGGCAGGTGCATGGTGCAGTGACCAATACCATACCCTACATATTATGCCACTGCATAAAATATGAACTTAGATGGAGAGAGACAAAACAAAGGAAAAAAATAAAAACAAAAAAGATGATGGTAAAGAGAAGAATAAAAGTAAAAACAGTTATCAGAAATGTGTGCTATACTTCTTGATAGTACAGGCAGAGGAGAATAAGAAGTACTTAAGTATGCAGTGGCATATTTCACCTCAATATTCCAAAAGGAATGCTCAGGATACTTAAGCACAGTGGTAAAAACACCCCCCCTAGACATATAATAGCCACCATGATGTGTGTCCTGAGAGCTTGCTAGTGGTATGACCACAGTATGCTATATATATATATATATATATATATATATATATATATATATATATATATATATATATATAAAACTGATGCATGATGCATGGCTGAAAGACTAAGAGTAAGCTATATCAGGTTGATAAGGGCATTCTGCAGTAATGGCAGGTTGGACTGACTGGGACATGGCACTGAACTCTTCCATCCAAACTCATCCAAAGCATATACCACCATGATGGTGGAGGCACACTCACTGTGACCTCAGTCTGCAACATCATGACACTGGTTGGAATACATGGCAGTATGGCAGACTGTCAAATAGTTCAACTTGCAGTTACCAGTTATGTGATGCACAAAAGCAAAGCTGTAAACAATTGTAGAAGTAATTAACAGGATTCGGAACCTAACCATTGAAGTACATAACTTTAAGGGATGCATTATAACACTTATTCCATATACTTACCTTGACAGCTGAGCAGACCTGCTTGCTTCCTCTGGGATAGCCACCTATTTTCCTTGATCTTAGGAGGTGCTGAAAAACAGACAAAAGAAAAAAAAATAAAAAAACGATGACCAATAACTGCATTTAGTTGCAAAAGAATTCCCTCATGTATAAACATTTACCAGTTACTCATACTTTCTATGGACCTTTTCTTTTTTCTCTAATAGCCTTCTTCCATTTGGAGGGGAAAACCACTCTTAAGGCCACTAATCTGACCACCAGAGTGGTTGGAGCTCATTGCATCACTCACTGCCTTAGCAAAACAGTACCAGGTATCTCCCTTTTATTGGGGCTAGGGTCCTTGTAGGACCTTCCCAGTAGGTACTCGTGATATTGCTGATGAACAAGGTGGAGAAATAATTTTTGTTTCCTTTCTGCACCATGTGAGAGAGCTTCAAATCTTGGTCTGTTCAGAATCCATGGCCACTTCACAGGGTGATATTGGGAGTAAGATGGTAGTGGAGGCACACTGATGCATGTTGTGGGAGTTGCGTGGTGTTCATTGATGGAGAGGTATGCAGCCCAGTGCCATAGCAGACTCATGTGATGATAGCATACTACTTTGCATGGCTGTGGGTTCCCGTACATGTGAAAGAAGGTGTGTCCACTAGTTGCTTATGAGTGGATTACCAGGACTAGGGACTGTGAGATGGATTTAAAGAAGTTGGTGACCCACAAGTCACGTATCTGCACACTTCAAGGTCTTCAGTGCATATGCACAAGCACACTTGTATCACACTCAAGGGTTGGTACACATTGCACTAAATGTATGATTCAGAGACACTTGACTTAAATTACCTCATTGGCATAATTGCTATGCTCCGAGTTCTGAAATAGCATTACATAAAGAGTCAGCATCCCACCTCTCGTCATACTATCTAATTTTCTGTGGTAAAGTGAGTGGATACTGAATGACATAATTACACTAGTCTACTAGTGAAGAGTTATTCCATATGTGCTGAGGTAAGGGTACATGGACCAGAGGCAGGTGGGAACAATAACAAGATTTTGTAGGATGTTTTATTGGAGGGTGGTGGTTGCTCCAGAGCAGCTTGTTGACGAGGAGATGGGGTGTAACCAGAGGGGTTGTGATGGATCTGCACATTTGTCAATAAAGGTCTTTCCCATACCACCTACTGGACCATCACATGGAAGTGATTTGTGATATTGGGGTATGGTAGATGTCCTATTTTGTAGCCACTGCAACCATATGGGTGTGTGATCAGTATAGGTGGTGCGTCATATACATTGTGCTCACTCTTTGACCATAGGTGTATGGCCACATTCACTGGTACATACATGGTGTCAAAAAGAATGTGCCTCAAAGGTCTCCCAGGCAGACACCAGCATGTCACTGGAAGCCCTCTGTGAGACTGGAAGAGCACAAACAAGATAAGCCTTGCCTTCCTGGAATGTGTGTGGCATGAGCTGGATGTACATGTCAATGCATAAAGTGGCCACAACAGATAAGCCCAACAGGTCCATTGCAGTGTAACTAATATGTGTTTCCATGTATACACAAAATCCCTTGCCATTTCACAGGAGAGGATGACCAATGATGGGAGTCCACTATTGTAGACCATTGTCAGTGACCTGGAGTTCTGTTATCCATTTCTGGATTGTGTATGCAAGTGTGTGGTGTGGAAGAACTGATGTGGCAGGGCTAGCCACCCAGTGGTCTAAACCTGGGCTCTAGATTGTCACTGTTGAAGTAACACTCAGACCCCAGGTGCAAAAATGGGGAAACAGGGTTGTGGATGGGTAGATTTCTAGATTGTAGGAAATGTGTGATTGTGTGTAGCATTACTCAATGTGAACTGTACTAAAATAAGCTTTAGTTGGCTTTAAGGACACTTTCTCCTTCAGGCTATCCTCATACTTGGAGATATTAATTTTAGGTATCACTACCCATTTTAGAGACCTAGTTTTAGTCTCTGTTGCAGCTTCACTAGGCTTACATCCTTTAGCATCTGTTTTTATTACAACAAAGGGGAATAGAAAAGATCATGCATTTTTAAGGCAAGAAAATGTTTCTAAATCATTAAGTTTGTCAACTAATTTGTGGTGAACACTGAAGCAGTTATAGCAACCTCTAATAAACAAATAACTCTTCTCCACGGGGCTTGAAAATATTTCTAAAAACAATTCCCATGTTGTTTTCTAGAAATTTCTACAATAAGGCACTAATTTTGAAATGCTGTAAACAGGCATATGTTTATTATTTTGCAGTTTATTTGGGTTTTTGAGACAAATCTGATTCTATTAGTTTTTTTTAATTCAGATGCATTTTACTTCTGAACATCCATTAATTTTACTTGATATCATTTTAAGAAATGGTATGTATGATTATTTCTTGGCTCCTGGGAAGCATGCAGGGAATATATGCAGCTGTTTAATGAGGTACACTTTGTTTTTGAATATTTTCTTCTCTCAGTGCCTTTTCATTGGTGCTGTTTGCTAAAACTTGTACAGGAACTCCTGCTTCACTTAACTAAATGTTTTACACTGTAGTTTTATCCTCTGTCAAAATTCAGGCAAAACAGGTCCATATTATCTATCCCCACGTCCTTTTTTACTTTTTAATATTTTAGGTCTATGTTCTTACACAAGTTGTTGTGTATGACTATTCCTTTCAAATGTATCTCATTATGATAAATGTTCCTATTTTAAGTCTTAAAAAACATGTTTCTCACTGAAAAGGATTGTCACATGTTTTTTTTACTGACCCAATATCCAAGGGTAATAATGAAACATTAATTCATCAAAAAAATGCTGTAAATATGAAAAGGCAGTTATTAATCATGCTGTGACTTTCATAGTCAAATCTGTTATAGCAGGTGTTCTACATTGTGAATGGTAGTGTTGCACATTTTCAAGATGGAAGTTTGAGCGGTATGCGTTTGACCTACATTACACTTTCTCTTGAATATAACAGTATTCATATTACTAGATAAGAATCTGTAACAGGAATAATAGTTTTCTGGCATAATATTTGTTATATGAATAGCTAGTGCCATTAATTTTTCAGTTTTGAATATTGTTAGATGCTGAAATCTATTATAGCAGATGGCTAACAGCCCATGTAAGGTAAATGACAAATTGTCATTAAACATTTTCAACCTTTTCAGCATCTGTTGGTTATCACAAATCAGAAGACATGGCCAAGTATGCTGTAGCTTGGATAAGCTTAAGGTTGTCTTTATGTAGGGGAGAGTTTGGCATAATGGTTAAGGTGTTTACCTGACACATACAAGGTTCTGGTTACTGGCTAGGCTTGTAATAGTCTGCAGGCTGATAGCCTAGTATTTACCTATGAGCTGTGTGTGTGTGTGTGTGTGTGTGTGTGTGTGTGTGTGTGTGTGTGTACGTGTGCACAACTGTCACACAAGCTGCTGAGCAGGCATTTTCTGTTTTCCCAAACCAAAGCTAAATATGGTGAAGCAGGTGTGCTGTCTGACTTGCTGACATCTCATTAACACAGATGAGCCCATTGCTTTTGTCAGTGTTAGATTTGAGAATGTGTTGCATCACATTCATTTTTGGGAAAGTGAGGGAAAAGGAAGAACATACTACTTGGAAAAGGACAATTCTGCCCACTTCATGTTAATGCAGACCCTCTGTTTGCAGCTGCTATTGTCCTCTTCAGGCATTCACATCTTCAGATTTGTGGTATCTATCCACCTAGAGCATGTGTGTTTACTCTAGTAATGCTGTTTTAGAAAAAAGGGTGTTAAAGCAGACTGATTTCCTGTATTTGAACAAACAATTTGACTTTGTCTTGATTCTACACACTGATCTGCTTTGCTGTCTTTTCATGCATCCTGCATTCAAAGTATGCCTGCTTCCTGCACCGTGTTTATTTTCCTGAGGAATTGTAATTTCTCACTGAATTCTCAGCTCCTCCCTACTCTCTGATCAGTACACATTTACGTACCTTGGGCAATGATACAAAATCTATGCTCTTGTATGCTACAGTAAAACTGTTTCCCTTTCTCTCTCTACTCATTATTTATATTATTATTAAAAATGGCATGAGCTGCTTTCTGTAGCCAAAGGTACACTGATTTCCTTTCATTTCCATCGGCCTGGTGTATGACTGAGCAAGGCATTTAACTCGAAAGTACTACTTTGATATAACTACCAGTAAAAGACACAGCATTATTTAACACAAGCAAGGCAAAAGTTTGTCGGATATGTGGTGGGACTGTGGCTGACCCAGCAGACAGACACTCTAATCTAAGGAAGAATGCACAGTTTTGAAACCAAGTTCAAGACTGCTATAGAAGAAGGAATGAGAGAACACACACATCATACTAAGGCTTCTGTGCTTAGTTATCAAGCACAACTTCCTTTTATTTGCTGGTTTGGATCAAAGATTTTCTGCATTTTAAATGAAACTGAATGCTGCATCTTTGCCTGAACTGCATCAGTACTAATATCCAGTTGCTGCATTCTGCCTCTGTTGGCATTTTTAGATGTCCATCTTTTAATCATCTGGATTTGTGTATTACCATTTTATGGTGACATTATGAAGATTAAAGAACTTTGTATTGACTTTGGGCCATATTCCATTCTCCTTCCCATCCACCTGGGATTTGCAGATAGTCTGCAGTTGGGACTGTATCCCCAAGAATCATTCTGACATGCTTTTGTACTTATTCCACTTTCAACTCTTTACTGATGATGACTGCCTTCCTTTGGTCCATTGCGTTTGTTTATGCACACACTGCACGCTTTCTATTTTGAAGACGTTTGATGCATTTTTCTCAGAAGTCTTGCTTTGTTTCTGTTTAGTTATTTATCTCATTAACTTACCTTTGCTTTCTTAGAGTTCACGGCTTGTTACTAGGCTAACGACCACTAGGACCCTCACAAGCCTATCTGCGCACTCCAAAGCATTTGGGTCCCAAGTATCATGGCAGAGGGGAAGTATGCTAGTAGGCATGTAGCTAAGGATTTTTATGGGGGGTGTTTTTGATAATACTTTTTTTTGATGGCCTCTGTCTAGAAGGGACATGGAGGTCAAAATGGGAGTAGATTTTTTCCATCCAATTGTCAAGGTTTCTTTTTAATATTCTACAGTGCAGTGATCCTTTCAGACAAATATCTGTATTTCCAGTATGTTCTATTTATGTCGCAAGCAAAGTTCAGATCCCTGGATCTAGTGTTTCTGGTGGTATTTTGCACATGTGTAACAGATCCCTCAAGGCTGGGTCTGAGGAAGCCCTGTAAGCCAGGCAAAGCTCCTCTCTAGGCAGCCTGTAGGAGACTTAATGCAGCGACATCACCTTTAGGCAGTCCATGTAGGAAAGGGTATTTGTGGTCTGAAATCTCCTGGTGAGAAACCTTTGCGGGCAGTCCAACTGTTGCAAGTCTCTGGTTAGATAAATACCAAAGGGGGCATTGTACTTAATCATAGGTCTGATAAGGGCCAAGTAGAGAGGTACTATAACTTCCTTGGACCTGGATGCTATACTCCTACCTATAAGATGGGCAACATAGAATGATTTTCTTATCTTAGTTATGTGTTGATCAAAGGCCAGATTGCCATCTACATATGCTCCCAGATCCCTTACCAATGGGTCAACACTTAAGAGCATTTTATTGCTGGAGTAATTAACTTGGGTTGACAGTTTCCCAAAATGCATTATAATGCATTTTTGGTAGTAATTTTAAGCCATTCATTTAGCGTCAGTTATTTGTTTGTGTTAAACCCACTTGCAAGATGTTTGTGTCGGGGTGCTCTATAATAACTCCCAATTAAGTCATTTGTGAACTTGGTGAGACAGAGGCCTTTAACATTAGCTTTGACATCAGAGAAGGAGATGCCAAACAGAAACAGGCCCAGCACAGAGCCCTAGGGTGTTGGTGACTGGTCTTTTGGTGGAGGTGGTGGTCTCGATCTTGACTACGTGGGTTCTGTTGGTGAGCCAGCTGGCAATTCGAGTTATGAAGGGATTTATGCCTAGCTCAGAGAGATGTCAATAATGTCTGAGTGGGGTATTGTATCAAATGCCTTTGCCAGGTCAAGATATGCAGTATGCACTGTTTTACCCTTGCTGATTGCCTTTATGACCCTCTCAAAGAAGTCTACCAGGTTAAGTAGGCATGACCTTCCCTTAACGCCAAATTGGGATGGGTCCAGTGTCTATAGGTTGCCAGTGTCCTTGTTTATCATCTGCATGATGATTCATTTCATGGCTTTGCATATTAGGCTTGTTAGACTGATAATTCTTTGTCTGGGTCAGCTGATGGTCCACCCTTGTGGAGGGAATGACTGTTGCAGTCCTCCATTCACTTGGAATGTAGCCAGTTTCAAGGCTGTAGTTGATGAATGCCTCAAGTGGTCCTGATAGGTCATGTTTTAGACTGTTCAGGATGCAACCAGAGATTTGTCAGGACCCATGCAGGAGGTGTTCTTGGCTTTAGTGAGTGCTGCCAACACCTTGTCTCTGCTGATACCTGGGGGAAGTATATTGGAGAGGATTTCTCCTGGTCGAGCTGGGGGGGAGTGGTGGGTGAAATTTGAGCTGAATTTATCAGCTATTAGATTTGCTATGTCACCTTGATCAGTGTAGATGGAAACATTCGCCAACAGTTCAGCACACTGTGTTACCTCTAAGGTTCTAGATGTAGCTGAAGAAAGCTGACTGCCTTAGCCTGCAAGACTATCCTGACCTCATAGTTAGCCTTGTTGGACTTAGACCTCTTAGTTTCTTGTTTAGTTGTATAAGAAAGCACTTGTCTTTAAGGGAGTTGCTCTTCTTGATTTTTGTCCATGAGTTTTCTTTTATTATATACCCTGTTTAGCTGAGGAATCCACCAGTGGGGTTTGATTTTACTGTTCATTTTGGGTTTATTTCTGGCAGGTACAGCAGGGTCTATGTAGCCATTCACATATTTGTATAGTGACTTTCTGAATAATTTTGTATAGGTAGCTGTGGTCTTTGGGGAGCCTTGAAGTTTGACAATTGCTTAACAGGCTGTAGTTTGCTTTTGAATAGTTCCTAACCATTACTGGTTTAACTGGATTTTCTGTGTTGATTTTTACTTCAACTGAGACAGCTTTGTAATCCGACCTCACTAGTGAGGATATGACACTGGTTGTAGCGGGGAGGGTACAGTGCTCTCCTGTGTTGGTGAGTTCCAGATCCAGTATGTTTGATCCTCTGGAGAATGCAGTATCTGGTCTAGGGTGTTTTTGTTAGTCCATAAAGCATTGTACCTGTGAGTTTGAGGCAGTGTACATTTCCCAGTCTATAGAGGGGTTGTGAGTCACCCATGAATAGGGTGTTTGGTTGGATGTAAGTGCCTCTAGTAGGTTTAGGCAACAGTTGTGAGACTATGGGGCATAGATGGTGACCTGTAGCTAGCCATGATATGGTGAAGGACCTTGCCTATGGTGACCTGCATGTAGATGAGCTCCATGGTATTGTCCTGTTTAACCAACTTGGAGGTATGTTTAACGTAGGTTGAGATGCTTTTCGATGAATGTATAGATTTTAGTTGGTCATTGACCATTCTTGATTCAGTGTCTGATCTTGTTTTTGCACTATTATATTCTGCGTTCTGTTCATTTGCTCACGTATTTGTTATTTTACTTAATATGCCTATAGTTGCCATTCCTTCATACTTACTTTTCACCATTGATCAGTCTGTTATGCATTATAATAAGGATGCTCATTTTGGTTATCACCCCTTTGGACGCACAAGTTTACCCAGATATGTCTTTACTGCCTGTGGGAGACACTGGTTCCCTAAACATAAGGGCAGTCACTATGCAGGGATCTCACAGCCTTAATGAACACAGAGGGAAAGGAAGAAAAATGTTGATATCTTCATGCAGACATCTGGTGAAGCATTTTACTGTCCAGTTTCCCAGTATGCTGCAGAATGGGCCTGTGATCCATAGAAGCATGTGTGGGAAGATGGGCAGGATTTGCTCTTTGTTCTGTATCTAGGTGATATACAAGAATGCTAGCTCAGCCTGTAAGAAGCCTGCTATAACCTCTGACCTGTTAAATGGGACTTTATCATGACATTTATAATGGAGATCTGACAATGAAAATTTCAAAACCGAAACAAGAAAAGAAAACGAGCAGGCAATGGAATATCCAACTGTTTATTGTACGTAAGCGCTTTCACTGAACAAAATACTTCAGCTTCTTTAGACAAATAAAAACTATTCACCTCCCAGTTTAAAAACCTAACACAAACCTGCTGAGCCAATGGGCTGGGCCAGCCCAAGTACATGATGTCATGCAGCATTAAACATTTAAAGCAACATTGACTAATTAAACCATGTTGCCCAAATGATAGTCTTAAGCATCTAAAAAAGGTTAATAAAAAAGTTTACCATTTCCAGCCCAAGACAAAAAATACATGCATAAATACAAATACAATTGGGATGGTAAATGATGCTTAAAAATAGACCATTGTTATATAATAAATAAAAAATAATGATAAAAAATATGCCCCAGGATTCACTAATCTTCCATGTAAGACTAGATTAGTCTTACATGGAAACGCCACTATATGAGTATGACAGCAGCATGTCATGCATATTAATGAGGGCACGCTGTCTCAACTCTAAAGCTTACACGGAGCGTGGACAAGTGCTGAGGGCATGTTGGACTGCCGAACAGTCCAAAAATCCACACCCCTGCACTGACAAAACCCAAGAAATGTCGAGTTACATGAGCGAGTCCGCTCACATGTATACATTGTAACACTACACTCCCCATATGTTAAACCTCGTACACATTTAAAAATTAAAAGAAATTAAATTTTTTTTTTTTATTTCCGATATAGCTGCCCTTATTTGCGCGTGTTTGTGCGGGATTGCCCATTGCTTAGCTACAGTTAGCAGCTTAGACACCGAAGAGGATAATAAGAAAAAAATATGCAAATTAAGCAAAATAGCGATAGCGTAGTGGTTAGAGCCTTCACACAAAGAGGAGGCATTCCCAGTTCGAGTCCCACTACTGCACGTTCCATTTCCTGTTGGAAATCTGTATACAAAAATATTTCCTGACATTTATCATGTATAAGTTTTGTAAAAAGCATTCAAATGTTATATGTAGTAGTGAACAAATTATATATATATATATATATATATATATATATATATATATATATATATATATATATATATATATGAAGGTGAAATGGTTATGCATTCTGAGGCATGAGTAACTTATTTTAAGCAATATAAAGCACTGCTTAGCACATTTAGCAGTAATTAGCATATTTAAAACCAATTGCTCATAGCTGAGCACCACGTTAACAAGCACAATGTATTTGCGCGGAGCTGCGCACCACACTAACCAGTGCAAATATAACATATTTGTGTGTAGCTGTGCACCATGCTAACCAGCACAATGTCGAGCAACGTTGGGCAAAGTCAGGCAAAGTTGAGCAAAGTTGGATAAACACAGCCACACCTCCTTTACTGTACCTTAACCATTCAGGTCTGGCCTGTAGGAAAATAAAAAGCAGTGACAGGGCTCAAACTCAGGATACTGTGCACTATAGTCACAGTACATAACCACAAAGCCATGACAGCATTTCCTAACCATGCACTTTCAACAGACACATATCTATCAAAGGAATATTAAACATTGCCAACATCAACTAAGCAGGTGTGCCTACAGCTGAGTTTTTTCAAAACTGGCCAATCACAAATAAGTGCAGGAAATGAGGCATATTTAAGCTCCACAGGCAGGAATACTTGCCATAACTGGTTATAGCTCCCTTCTGCAGTCAGCATGGCCGGTGTTGGGAGAAGGCACTCGATTTCGAGCTCAACACTGGGGCATTGAGGAGACCAAAGTAATGGTTTGGCTCCTTGTCCACAATCATGAGGAAAAACTCCTGTGGGGCCAGTACTAGGGCACCCAATATAAAACGGAGGCCTGGAACAGTCTTGCTCATGATCTCACCAGTGCCACTGGTGTTCCTCGGACTGGTGAGCAGGTCAGGCACCATTATTCTGACCTGAAGCGATGTAAGGAGGATTAACTGGACCAGTGGATCCAGGAGTCCCGTGCGATGCCTAATGCCCCAGTATTGAGCAAGTAGCCATTGTATTAAGTAGTTAAGAATTGCTATGCTTGTCTATACTATGGATAGGTATGTCTCAATATCACTGCATTTACTTCACAGCTGCAGGTGTCCGGGCTATGAATCAGCAAGCTCATGAAGATAGGTTGCAAAGGCTGCGTCATCAGGCAGGTTAGTAATTATTCTGCATGTAGTGTTATATAAAATAAATGAGAAAGCCTTCAAAAAGTGTTTTAACCCAATACATAAAGTGTAATAATCCTTTAATACATGTATAAATCCTGGAGTGCGTCTGTGTCATTTTCTTTGATATGTTGTGTATTGTTGCATTTTACAAATAGTACTGTTGTATTAAGCAGTGTTAACCCACACTTGGGTAAGCCCATATAACGTGTATGAAGGGAGTGCCAGTAGCTTTTATGCATATTTACAGCCCTCAACTGTTGGTTCATGCCCAGCATGTACAGGTTAATCTGGCACATGAGTAGCTTGGTATTGCGTTCCCTGGAAATGTCAGTGTGCTGCCAGAAATGTAGGGAGCTGTTAACATATAACTGATACTTTCACCTGAACATATCTAAATAATTATATGAAAGTAGAGCTGTCAGTGTACCATTTTAGCAGTAGTGTGTGTGAGCAGCTCTCAAAATATGTAGAAGTAACATCTGCATCTTGGACAGTTTGTATGTAAGATACAGCTCATGTATATAATGATCTAGCAAAATCCAATTGCACAATACAAGGACAATGGGTAGTGTAATAATACATGTAAGGGACATATAACTGCAGTTAATAGGAATGTAGTGAAAATGAGAAGGATATATAAGTTGTTAATTGAGCTATTCTTTTCCCCCCTACTGTATGTGCATAAAAAATGCAATTCCACACCTCAATCGGTATGTCTAATCTCAAAACATTTGTTGGGACATATGTCCTATTGGTTTATAAATATTTGCATTTATTTCTATGCATGTGCCCTGTTAAAATACCACAATATTGGTGGCCTGTTGCCATCAATTCAACCTGCATGCTGTTGTAATGTCCACTATTGTTCTATATATGCATGTGTTATGCTTGCTTTTCAACTGTTGAAAATCTGGTGTGTTGGGTTAATGGGAATACTTCTGCATGCTGTTATAACTAATTGGGAATGCTGTTGACTGTTACTAACCCATATCTTTATTAAACCCTCCAAAACATAGTTTGTATGGGAAGGCTGGTCCCAGCAGACCCACCTGTCCCACCTCAGCTGGCCATGGCACCTGGCACCAGCAGGTCCGGTGCCCAGCCTGGGACCTCCTCCTCCATTGGCCCTGTGCCACCTTTGGGTGGAAGCACTGCAGGGGATAGGGCTTGGCCCCCCCATGCAAGCGTGGGCGGAGGAGGGCCACCTATCGCCCTTCGAACGGTCCAGGCTATGGTGCATAGAGAGATTGAACATTCTGTTGCAGAACCTTTATGTCAGCTTGAGGCATGAGTGGCGCAATTCCCGGGTCAGCCTGCCCCTCTTACACAGCCCCCAGCACAGCCACCCTCTGGGCTGTGAAGATGTAGTAGTGACTGCCCATGGGTGGGGAACTCAGTCCCACTGTTTCCATCTGTGGGCTCATGGGCTTGTGATTTCCAAACATCCCTCCCCATCAAAGGTGTTCACCCACCACATGTGTCATATACTGCCCCTGTATGCATCTTGTTTGTCTTGTCTGTTTACCTCCCCAACCTACCTCCCCAAATATACCCACTTCCCATACCCCACATTCCACTCTCACCTGAAAAAAAAAGGGCAATCTGCTCACAAAAAAAATTTACGCCCCATACATAGCTGCCCATTTTGCACATATGTCCACTGGACACATAAAATGTAATTTAATTGGCATTACAACATACTTTGTTGTCCTCATTCCTCTCTCAGTGGTTGAAGGTTTCATATCTACCTCCAAATTTATTCCATATGCACAGCTGTTGCTGTTAAAGACATGGGCAGCTATGGACCTTCCCTACACCCATCCTACACATCCCAAGCTACTTTCCATACTGTCTTTCCCTCTTTGTGCCCCTTTTTCACCACTTTCCTATCTCCCCATTTTTCTTTTTTTTCAAAGAAATGAGTGCGGGGGTTAGCGAGAGTAAGCACTATTAAGCAGTAGTTAACGGGTTTGCACGAGTGCATGCTTGTTTGCGCTTAGCTAAGCATTGCTAAGCATTGCGCAAACCTGCTTACAACTGCTTAAAAGTGCCTTAGTCACTTTGTATGTGAAGGTCCTTGTTCTGCTCAGGAGAAAAATAAAACACCTCTGTCAGACTCGAACCCTGGACCTTCTACACACTACACAATATGATGTACCACTAAGCCAGAGTAGATATACAACAAGTTGGTGCTGAAATAAATATATCATGCATCAGAATGAGTGAATGTAAAGGAAACATAAGAATGCCATACCACACAACTTGTTCTGTGGATCTTTACCAACAGTTGTTGTGGGATTACATTACATGACTGTGATAAGAGAAGCAGCCATTCTAGCAGGAAATAATGTTACACCATCACTTTACAACCACACACAGTATCACAGCAGGACAAACACTGGCATATCTGTTTAGGGCAGAGGCCATACCTCCCAACTGTCCCTAATTTTCAGGGATGTCCCTGATTTTAACACAAATTTTAGCTCTGTCCCTCTGAATCCCTCCTAAAACTACTGACTTTGGACAGAAAGGTGGTGAATTACACTTAATGAATAATAACAATAATTAAGAGTTAGACACTTCTTTTACTTCAGAAAAGGTGTATAAATTCATATGCTCTGATTCTCTCAATGTGTCAACTTAATGGCACTAACATTTTAAAGATGTCCCTGGCTTTTTCCTTACTTTTCCCTGAGTCTGCTCAAATATGTACCCGAGTGTTTGAGAGGTCTGGCAGAGGCAGAAACACAGAGGCATATCAGCCTTTCTGCTGTTACACACTGTGCAAATAGCTTTGGAAGGAGTTTCAGAAGCATACCCTTATGTAGGAATACAACACTGAAATACAAATGGATGTAGCCATGTACAACCAACTGTAACAATGCCATTGCTCTATTGCTGAAAAGACCTGTGTGGTGCACAGACAAAAAATAACAAGCTATTCTCTGGCTACCATGTGGATAGGTCCACAGTTGGGAGTTACGCAGACAGACTACTTGCCTTGATAAACTAACATGTACACAGCAACCCTGTAAGTCCAGCAAGATAAAATCCACTCAATAATACTGACACTCTCTGTACTTCTGCACCCTTACCCAAATGTAGAATATATCTGTGTGTGCAGGGTCTACCAAGGATGTAGGTAAGCATACTCACAGTACTGACATGTGTCCCATTTTTCTGAGCAGCTTATGCTAATGTCAACACTAAAAAAGCACAAACTGTTTAGAACTGAGTAAATGGATATTCACAGTATAGCAGTTCACAAACAATTCTTGTGCCAAAGGAAAACATCTGAATAACTAGCTTTGTATGGCAGTTAATTGTAAAAGTTGAAAAGAAAGTACATCTTTCCATATATCTTGGGGTAGCATTTTGAGGGGTGAGTACATTTCTGCACTGACAAGTGGGTACTGGAAGCAGCAACATTAGGTCTGAGTACAAAATGTAAATCTCTGGCTACACCACTGGCTTCTGATATAAGAACTATACCAACCTTCTGTCTTAAACAATGATGTCCACAGCAAACAAGGATGATCTCCATCTTGGAAAGCTAAAAGGGCCACACCTACCTGAGTTAGCAATTTATAGTACTGGGTTGCTATGACAGTGATTACTGCAATTACTACACAGCAGGCTGCATGCAATTAGCAGGTGGTGGCCACTAATTGGTGCAGAGGCCATCACATGCTCATGTACAAATACCTACAAAAGCAGGCTTCAATCTCTGCCAACAAACTCAATGTAGGTCCCTCTGGGGTGACATCAAGGCAGCGGACAGATACTGGTGAGTGTGTTCTACATTTATTATTGTAAATAAAAAGTGCATGTCATAGTTAAGGTGTAGGCCATGTACACATGTAACACACCTACCCATAATGCATGCTGTGAATGTTTGGTGTAAGACCATGCACATCTCACTAATGTGATTAGCTGCCTCAAACATATGCAATACCCAGACCATCTCAAACAAATGTGGCTAGACTGTAGTGACCATTGGATAGGCACAGTTGATACTCAACATGCACATAACATACACATCTATGTCATACGCAGAGCATTTTAACATGCTACACATAAAGGATTCCCAAACCCTCTGAAAAGACACACTCTAGTATGTAAAATCTCATCCACACATTACACATAATATACCTGAGGGGTAGAGGCCTATCATGGGGCATTTAAACACTCTGCAACACACTACACATTCATGTCAGGGAATGCTCCTTATTGGCCTCCTTACAGACTCATGTAACAACTGGTTGTGAAATGATGAATGTAGCCAAGGTAGTACAGTTCTGGTACAGCATGAGTAATGCTGGTTTGGGAAACATTTGTAGCCTTGAGTGACCACATGATGCTTCATGATGATGAACTATGGTACTATACCCCATCCGGTTATTGTAACCACAGTACTACACATAGCTTTCATTGGTATACACCTTGCTATACACCTTAATGTTGCATGTTTGCACACATATGCACATCTAAACAATATGCATACCAATCACCATTTGCACAACTGACACATATATGTCTTGTGATGCTATTGAGTGGCTAGGTCATATGACACCCATTGGGTATGTGTAGTGTTTAAATATGCAGTTGTGTTTTAGCATGCCATGTCATGGATGACACTGGCATGTCCACAATATGATATACACTCACCATAAGTACAGTACATTGGGTATGTGGCCGAATGGTATTTCATCAATTATCCATGCACCACTGATGATGTTGTGTGAATACTCATCATGCATGTGCTAAAAATGTGTCTATAATTATTTGCTAAAGACACAGAGGCTGTAAGCAGCATTGGATACCTATCTGACACACAGATACACATCCAGCCATGGTATGTACACCTGTTTGTTATGGTGCACAGCACATTACAGGGTTTTGAATACCTGCACAGCAATGTATCCATGTATGCATTGTGTTCCAGGGGGAGGCCCATCACCTAATAACAAAACACATGCATCAAAGCCATGTATACTGTTAGTAACAAGGACTGTCTACACTTGCACTGCATGCTGTTGAGCAACACATGTCCTGCATGCTGACAAGTGTGATATGACTGTTTTGCTTGTGATACTGTACCCCACCATCACCTGCCATTGTGTATGTTCTGAGATTGCTTGTGTTGTGTGTGTCTGCTTTAGGGAGGAGTGTATTTTTGTATGTGCGCATGTGCGCATGTGGTCTGACATGTTCAGGTCTTAAAGTGTGATTCCTGTTTTCCTCTCACAGGTGCTGAGGTGGGGCTGGTTCAGTACAGCAGGGAACCTGAGGTCACTGAGACAGACAGTGATCATGAGGATAGGTGTGTTGAGGCACAGGCAGGTTTGTCAGGTTCTGTTTTTGGGCCACCAATTGACAGTACACAGGTCTCCACCCCATCCATGCAAACAGTCATACTGCCTGTACATCCATCATCACCATTGCCCTTAGGTAAGGGACAGTGTACAGTTGGCACTGGCCAGGACAGTATGGTATCTATGGCACATGTATCAGGACACAGCAGCCATCGCCAGATGTCTGGAACGGTACCACATAGGCAGATGCCCAGGGGTTCTTGTCAGAGCACTGCTGGTCATCATGCCCCTGGCAGATGTGCCACACCTCTTTCTACCACATGCATGTTCCAGGCTGTCATGGAGGCACAGACAGGAATGGAGTGGTACACCAGACAGGGACTAAGGGCACAGAGGGCTCATAACACCTCTGTAAATGACAGTATCCATGACCTAGCAGGTGACATACGTAATTATACTGAGGTCATTGATAGACGGAGTGAGACATTGGATGTCCTCCACAATGTCATGTCCATGTGTCAGGACAGTGCGGGATGGTTGAGACATTGACGTGGATGTATGCCAGCAACATCAGCAGCTGGAGGTCACCGTGGACATCCAGCAAATCACAGCCACTCCCATAGTGCCAGTACCAGCCCCAGCAATGTTGGGGGGACTGTCCATAGACCATCCTAGAAGACCATGTGCACGTGGCTCTGGCCAGTCCCAGCAGGAACCTGGATCCAGTGGACATATGTCAACCTCTTCTGATAGTACCCAGTCTGGGTTAATACCGGATACTGTCTGTAGCACCACTTCCAGGCACAGGTTCCGTATCCGTGGCCAGAGACAGTGATCTGTAAAGCCTGCCAGGTACAGTCTGTAGCTGTCTCACACATCCCTGTATATCGCAGCCACATGGTGGAACTGTGTGCATCCAGACACACACACAAACAAGAAACCTAGGGCAAACACATACCCGCACACATTACATCAACATTGGTCCATAACAGTACTCATGGCCCTCACGCACACACACGTCAATTGTATGGCTCAGTGTAGGCCTCTGGCAAACCAACAACACACCCTGTGCATATGATGAAAACTGTACCACCTCCTGTCATCTGTAACACTGATGCAGGAACAGGCTGACATGGTGCTGATGCACAGGGTGACTTTAATAAAGTATAGCAATGGTTGAATGTGTAGCATGTTGTCAGCAGTAAAGTGTAATGATATCCTTGAAGGTGTAGCTGAGCAGGCATGATGCATTAAAGCTGTAATTAGCAATGTTGTATTGTTTCCACCAGTGTTTATTCCAATTGTGTTTTGTTTGCCCATGTGTCACTTGGCTGATGTGTGTAGTTGTGTCAGCATGTGTTATACAGTGGAGAGTAAGTGTGGGGTGTGTGCAGCACAGGTCTGCAGGTGTACATTTGTGAACATGGTGGAGGTGCACTGTCTGCATGTACATGCATATTGGACACATGGGCAGGGTGACATGCCCTGTATTGGCCAATGTTAACACTCCATGCTTTCTATTGGTGGCCAGTATGCATTGTACTACACACATTTTTTGAACTTGAGCACGCATGTGTGTGTATGACACGGGTTGACATTGTGCTGTGGGTGATGCTGTTGTTGCTATCTGTCATTGGTTTGCATTACTAAGGTTAACACTGTCCCAGCTGCATAATCCCTTATTAATGCACACTGTTCACCTACAGGGATGCATGGACCGTGCTATCACAAACACAAGAAATTCTCACTTATACAGTAAAAGTGCATTAGTCTCATGGACCTCTGCCATGAACTAAATATATAATAGAAAGTGTGAAGTTGTACCAAAAGAGTTACATACCAAGAAGGGATAACCTCTCTGGTCAGTATCATTGGGAAAATACAATCCCTCAATAAACATATAAGGCAAGCTTCAAAATACAAAATGGCAAGGATTCCAAAGACAACACTAAAGCTTTCTTCAGTGTTGTTCATAATCTACAGGGGAAATTTCAGATCGGGTCACAGTTAATGTAAATGGTCACATAGTACACTTGACTGACATTACCAACTCCTTGTCAGACAGTCTGAATGCGGATTTCACCACCCTGTCATTACACAAGGGCCACATTTCCAGACCCGAAGAATGTAAAACCTGATGATTCACAGACACTCTAGTTAAAACATCTGTTTAACAAAGTACACACCACAGTGGCAATGGTACTGGACAGTGTCCCTGGCTGTGTCATACACAAGCTGACATATGAAATCACCACTCACCTAAATGCTCTGTCCAGATGCAAACTCTATACAGGTTACATACTTGTGGCATGACACACGGTAATAGTGTTCACAGTCCACAAGGGCTGAGCTACAATGTCTTCTTCTTCTTCTCCTTTTGGATGCTCCCATTAGGGGTCACCACAGTACATAATTTCTTCCTGGCCTCTGCATATTGCGCTATCACACCATCCACCTTCATGTCCTCTCTCACCACAGCCATAAACCTCATCTTAGGCATTCCTCTTTTCCTGTTACCTGGCGGCTTCATCCTTAGCATCTATTTCACAATATACTCTGCATCCCTCCTCAGCACATGTACAAACCAACTTAATCCTGCCTATCTGGCATGGTCTACTAACCTTCAAACCTGGCCTGACCCTCTAATATACTTATTCTTAAACCTGTCCACCCTCGTCACACCCAGTGCAAATGTTAACATAAATTGATTAAGGGTAGAACTACAACAGGTCCTGGAAACTCTCACCCTATAAGCCAGACCAATGTTATCTGGAAGGCTATGGAGCACAGCATTATGGAACTCATTAACAGAGACATTATGAACCTGCAGACACTGCACCATACCCACTTAGGTTCTCTAAAGGCCAGATCATGGCTCCTACACCTAGTAGACGTCAAGCCAGTCAACAAGGCTATAGGTGAGGGAAGGGAGGTCAACACAGCCAAGCTATAGCTCACCAGCAAATCATTCCCATCCCACATACTGGTATTAGACATAACCTCAACAGACTGACCATAAACGATTGTTAGATGATGGCTTGACAACTGATGCACAGATGTAGGACACACAGTAACATTTGCAGCCTCCATGTACTATTCTATGCCAGTAACAAGTGGTATTCACCTGCACTCAGTCCTGGGACCACTCCTGTTTGGCATATAGCTTTCTTAGGTACAAGCAAACACAGTAGGGATATGTCTGCCCATGTTTGATGACAATGCATACTGTGGACTATACTTTATTCTCCAGATGACACACACATCCTCCAAAAGGGTATCATACAGATAGATACTTGGTGTCAAACTCATGCTGTAAAGCTATAAGCCTAAGAAAGCATAGTTATCCACTTTTAGAAAAAGTATCCCCAGAGTACCACATAGGTAGTACCCCCCAAAATGTGGAACAGGTACTAATGTATACATAGAGCCATGTGTTAAGTCATCTCTCCTTTGATAATCACATTACCAAAGGGTTTTGGAAATCCCTCTGTGGAGCACATAAGCAATAAAGGGTTTGCATGCAGATCCACAGAGGTTGTTGCACACCTATAATGATTAGTCATCTTTGCCAGACTTTGCTTGCTTTGGAACAGGTTTCAAATATACCTCAAGCATCAACCCTCACTCACACTCTTCAATAGAAACCGTGATGAGTGGATGTGAAATGGAAGCCCTAGCCCAGGGATCACTGCAGTGGCTAAGCTTGTCACAAGCATACAGAACTGACAAAAGGTCTGGAAAGCTCCAGCATGCTCTGGCAAAGATAACACATACATTCATGGAGAAAGCAGAGTACCCACCTATGAAATACTTGAGGTCACGTGAATGTATATGGATTTGCCCCACAGCTACCTTACATGTGTAATGCACATACAGTTGTCATTGTGATATGTCATACACTAGAAAAATCAAAACCTACTCCACATTGGCCAACGGTGTTACACACCTGGAGCACAGACACACACAGTCAGCAAGTGCGAGTTTCAAACTCTTTCCTAACTACATTATGATACTACAGCAGTATGCATATACACGATGCGCTATACACATTACTGGGATTTCACCTTTCCACAGGTATATTTGTAGGATGGTGACATCATCAGACTTGACAAAGATGAGTATACCACTTTTAAGGTGTGTGAGTAGTCTCCATAAAGGTTGCTCCTCCCCAGGGAGACACACACACACTCAAACACACACACAGTTGGCAAGTGCAGGATTCAAACCCCTACCTAACTACATTATGATACTACAGCAGTACCCATTTACACAACGCGCTATATACATTACTGGAATTTCACCTTTCCACAGGTATATTTGTAGGATGGTGACATCATTGGACTTGACAAAGATGAGTATACCACTTTTAAGGTGTTTGAGTAGTCTCCAGAAAGGTTGCTCCTCCCCAGGGAGACACACACACACAGCTGGCAAGTGCGGTATTCTTAATCCAAACTAAGTACGTCTTTACACTTCAGCAAGCAATCTGGAGTTACAGGGTACAATACAGACATTACTTGCTGACAGTTTGCACAAAGGTTTTTTTTCACATTTGCTAACCTCAGCAGGCTTATCATACTAGGTGTATTGTGAGTGTATTGTATGCATAGGCCATGACCATATCATATATGGGTTGATGCACCACATGCTGGCACACACAGGGTCAAACCTTTAGTAGCATCTTACCTTCACCTACATGATACTGCAATATAACAGAAAGATGACAAACTTCAACGATTGGCTGAGCTTCTGGTGTCATTCAAAGGGGATCCAGTCTCTGTCTGCCTGTGATGACATGAAGACAAGCCTTGTTGCTTCGCTACAGATGGTTTGCACCTGTCGCCCCTATGCTTCTGAATATTGGCCAAGGCTTGTGCTGTCCCCATATTACCTTTTTTAGGCAAGGCTCAAAGGTTCATAGGTAGGTACTAGTCTATTGGCCCTGGGGCCTATACAAGGCCAGCCAAAATGGTACCCTGGCTTTTGCCACCCAAGAAATTTATTTTCCTGTGCCACTGTCGAGCAGAGACACAGAAGTGATCCCCAGGGTGAATTTCCTATTTCCCATCCAATAATCAAGAATTTTCTTGAAGAATGCTAATGAGGAGCTTTGTTTGATATAGATAGGCAGTTTATTTTGGAGTATGTGAAGTCTGTGGGACAGGAATCTATCCCTCTGGCATGTTCTATTTATTGTGGTGACAAGGTTTAGCTCCCTAGAGCGTGGAGGTTCATAGGTAGGTACTAGGCTATCTGCCCAAGGGCATTTATAAGCATAGCCAGAATGTGTTGGCTTTTGCCCCTCTTTTAAATTAGTTTCCTAGGCCTCTGTCTAGCAAGGCCACTGAAGTGATCCCAGGGGTAAATTTACAATTTCCCATCCACTCATCAAGATTCCTCTTGAACAGAGTCTGCAAGGGGCTCTGCTTAACATCAACTGGGATTCTATTCCAGAGTGAGGGAAGTCTCTGGGACAGGAATCTATCCCTCCAGCACATCCTGTTTATTGCTTTGCTGAGGTTTAATTCACTGGTGCGTGTGGCTCTAAGAGATTTGTTTTTCTTGAGGTGGAGCATGTCCATTAATTCTGGGTTGGACATGGCCTTTTACGTCAGGCATAGATCACCTCTGAGCAGGCAGTAAGCAACCAAGTAGAGCTGGAGTTTCTTTAGTTGAGCTGCATAGGGCATCTCTTTGAGGCCCATGATCCTCTTGGTGAAGTACTTCTATGGTCTTACCAGCTGTTGCATGTGCCAATTAAGGTACATACCAAATGGGGCATTGTACTCTATTATGGGCCTAATGAGTGATGAGTAGAGGGGCACAATGACCTCTCTTGATCTAGAGGTGAACCCTTTTGTGATTAGGTAGGCTACACAGAAGGAATATCTAACCACTTTGCCAATGTGATTATCAAAGGAGAGGTTACTATCTACCTGGGTCCCCAGGTCCCTAATTACATTTTCCGTACCTAGTGGATTACCACCTATGTGGTAATTCGTGGGCACTTTGTTTTTTCCAAAGGGGATGACTATGCATTTTTTGGCATTCAGCTTGAGGCCATGGTTTTGACACCAGGTATCTGTCTCTGTAAGACCCTTCTGGAGGATGTCTGTGTCAGCCAGAGAGTCGATTATGGCCCTCAGTTTACAGTCATCTGTGAACTTGGTCAGCCATAGTCCTCCCATGCTTGCCTGTACCTCAGAGAAGTATATACTGAACAGGAGGGGTCCCAGGAACGAGACCTGTGGGATGCCACTTGTGACTGGTTAAGAATCTGACATGGCACCTGCAACTCTGACCATGTGTCTTCTATCCATGAGCCAGTTGGTCACCCATCTCGTGACATAGGGGTTAATGTTCATGCTGGTACGCTTGTCTATGATGCCAGAGTGGGGAATGGTGTTGAAGGCCTTAGTGAGGTCCAGGTAGACTGTGTGGACTACCTTCCCTTCATCTATGGCCTTGATAACTGTTTCAAAGAAGTCAACTAGGTTTAGGAGGCATGCTCTGCCTTTAACAAAGCCAAATTGGGTAGGGTCCAGTATCTGGAGGTTCCCAATGTCTCCGTTTATGAGTTCCATGATAATCCACTCCATAGCTTTGCAGACCAGGCTGGTCAGGCTTATAGGGTGATAGTTCCCAGGTTCTGTTGTGGCACCACCTTTGTGGAGTGGGATGACTGTTGCTGTACATCATTCTTTGGGTACATAGCCTGTGGTAAGGCTGGGTCTGAACAGTGAATTTAGGTGAGGGTTTAGTTTCTTTTGGAGCTCTTGTAAGATGCAGCCTGGGACACCATCCGGTCCCATTGATGCTGTGTTCTTAGATTTGGAGAGGGCTGTTTTTACCTGCATGTCCATGATGTCTGGGGCTATGCATTCTTCTGGGATGGACACAGTCCCTTTTGGGGGTGAGGAGGGGGGCGAAGTTTGCACTAAACTTGTCCGCCAGGATGTTGGCAATGTCATTTGGTTCAGTCTATTTTTTGCCATTTTGCAGTAGCTCAAAGCATATCTGAGAGTTGCCACTTAAATGTTTGATATAGCTAAAGAAGGCTTTGTGGTTATCTTTAGAATCCTTGGCAATTTTTCTTTAGAAACTGGCCTTGGATGATTTTTGAGCGATCGTAGTTTCTTGCTAATAATGATCAGTGATGCCTTTCCTTTTTGGAATTTTGCTCTATCATGTAGTAGTTTCCTCCTTCTGTTGTATAGCTTATTTATGGCCAAGGACCACCAGACTGGTTTCCTCTTTTTGGAGGAGTGAGTCTTGGTTTTACTCGGCATGGCTCGATCCATGCATCCCTGTAGATGCTCATATAATGCACTTGTAAAGGATTCTGCGGATTGGACAGCATTATCCTGTAGCACCTGTGTCCCAAGGTCTCTTATCACACTTTCAGTGTTAAGTATACTACTGCCTATGTTGTAGTTCATGGGTTCAGAGTTTTTACCAAAGGGGATGACAATGCACTTTTCGGCATTGAGCTTGAGGCCATGGCTTTGACACCAGGCATCTGTCTCAGTGAGGCCCTTTTGTAGGATGTTCACATCGTTAGTAGTTTCGATTATAGCTCCTAGTTTGCAGTCATCTGGAAAATTCATTAGCCAAAGACCTTCTGTGTTAGCCTATACTTCAGGAAGTAGATACCAAATAGGACAGGACACAGGACTGAACCCTGTGCTACTCCACTTGTCAGGGGTCTGAAGTCGGACTTGAAGTCTGCTACTTTCACACTGTGGGTTCTGTCAGTGAGCCAGTTGGCAACCCATCTTGTGACATAGGGATTTATACCTAGTTTAGTGAGTTTATCTATAATTCCAGAGTGGGTGATGGTGTCAAAAGTCTTGGCAAGATCTAGATAGGCTGTCTGTACCACCTTACCCTTGTCTACGGCTTTGGTGACTGCTTTGAAGAAGTATGTCAGGTTTAGGAGACATGATCTGCCTTTTACAAACCCAAAATGGTTGTGGTCGAGAGTTTGGAGATTACCAGTGTCTTTGTTTATAAGTTCCATGATGATACGTTCCATGGCCTTGCAGACCAGGCTCATCAGGCTAATGTGGCGCTAGTGCCCGGGGTCCGTGGTGGCTCCCCCTTGTATAGTGGGATAACCGTCACTGTGTGCCATTCAGCAGGCACAAAGCCAGAGGTGAGGCTATGATTGAACATGGTACTTAGGTGTGGTGCCAGTTCATTCTGTAGTTCATATAGAATGCAGCCTGGGATGTTATCTGGTCCCATGGATGCTGTGTCCCTGGCTTTAGAGTGTTTTTTACCTGTGCAGCCATGATTACAGCAACTTTGCATTCTTCCGGTGTAGAGATGGGCTCTCTCATGGGTGAGAGGGGGGTAAAATTAGCACTGATCCTATCTGCCAGGATGTTGCCAATATCAGTTGGGTCTGTATATTTAGTGCCATTGTGCTGTAACTCAGAGCAGATCTGAGTGTTGCCATTGTGATTCTTGACATAGCTATAGAATGCTTTGTGGTTGTGTTTAGAATCAGTGGCGATTTTGTTTTCGCAACTAGCTTTGGAGGATTTTATCAGGGATCACAGCTTCTTACTGAGGCTGACCAGAGAACTCCTCCACTCATGAGTTTTACACTCTTTTGCAACAGTTTCTTCCTTCTGTTGTGCAGTTTGTTTATGGCAGTGGACCACCAGATTGTCTTCCTTTTCTTGGAGGATAGCGTCTTGGTTCTGTTTGGGATAGCACGATCCATGCACTCATGTAAGTGCTTATAAAGTGCAATTGTGTAGGATTCAGTAGTCGCAACTGTATTGTCCATCTGCATGGGTGTCCTGAAGTTCACCACTTCTGTCTTAAGAATCATGCAGTTGGCTTTGGAGATATTTTTTAACATGGTCTCCTTAATGGGGGTGGGGGCAAAATGTGGATATGTAGGGTAATTAGCTTATGGTCAGATGGGACCAATGAGGCGCTGACTTCAAGTGTGGAACATCGGTTACTCAGGACAAACCAAACCCCGTAACCAACACAAATAACCACAAAGTGAGCTAAATGCTACTCATTGCCAGAAGTCTCAGCCTCCAGATGCACACACTCGTGGCACTTCTCAGTATGGAGAATATTGATATCTGTGCAGTAACAGAAACCTAGTTCAAGGCTCCAGAGAGTACACCAGAACTATGAGGATACTACTCATTCCATACCTTCCAGCATCAGAACCTGGATCATAGCACATAGGGTGGGGATGTATCCATATTCATCAAGGATACCTACACCTCTCTCTACATGCTCTCTACAGGATATGTACCCATAGAATGTTGCACAGCAACATTCTTCCCACTCCACAGGGGTGGGGCCACAAAAGACCCTTGGCATTCACACTCAATGAACCTGACAAGTCTGATCTGCAAGGCAATGGAGCCAATCATAATGGAAGTCAACAATAAAGACATTGGGAACCTTCGCACAGTTGAGCACACCCAGTTTGGCTTTGTCAAATGCAGACCACTCCTCCTGAACTGGGTGGATTTCTTTGAGACAGTTACCCAGGCTAGAGATGATTGAAATGAGCTCCACACAGCCTACCTATACCTCGCTAAGGCCTTTGGCACCATTCCCCAGTCAGGTATCATAGATGAACTCGCCAACCTGGCCATGAATCCATACATCACAAGATGGATTGCAAACTGGCTCACAGATAGATTCCACAAATTAAGAGTTGCTGGCTAGATGTCAGACTGTACACTGGCAACAACTGGTGTCCCCCAGGGTTCAGTTCTGGGGTCCCTCCTGTTTGGTATAGACTTCTCAAAAGTACATGCCAACACAGGAGGGTTGTGGTTGACTAAGTTTGCTGGGGACTGTAAAGTGTTTGCCATAATGGATTCCCCGGATGACACAAATATTCTCCAGAAGGGACTCTATGAGACAGATGTGTGGTGTTAGAATCATGGCCTCAAGCTCAATGTGGAAGAATGCAAGGTAATCCCCTTTGGTGAAAACAAAGTACCCACAAACTACCACATAGGTGTTACCCCCTTAAAAGTGACAAGGTAATAAGGGATCTGGGGACACAAGTAGATAGTCATCTTTCCTTTGACAACCATGTTGCCAAAGTGATTGGGAAATCCCATGTGGCCCACCTAATCAACAAAGGGTTTGCATCAGGATCAAAAGAGGTAGTGGTGGCCCTCTACTCTTAAGTCATCAGACCCATCATTGAGTACAATGCACCATTTTGGATGTACTCAACTAAGCATATCCAGCAGATGTAGAGACCACAGAGGTACCTCACCAAGAGGATTACTGGGCTCAAACAGTTGTGTTATGCAATACAGCTGGTAAAACAATCTGTTCTCTGTTGTATACCACTTACTCAGAGGCACACTCTGCCTAACATACTGAGCCATGTCCAACACATAACTGTTGAACATGCTCCATCTACGGATAATAAAACTGAGTCGCACTACAAACTCCAGGGATATGAACCTCATCACAACAATGAATACAACATGCTGGTGGTATAGAGTACCATCCCAGACACTTACCTTACTGTGGAACAGAGTCCCAATGCACATCAGACAGAGCCCCTTGCTGACACTCTTCAATAGGAACCTTGATGAGTGGATGGGAAACAGACAATTCACGCCAGGCATCACATCAGCAGCCCCACTAGAAAGGGGCTTAGGGTACTAACTTTTAGAACTAGGGCTTGGGAGACAACCCATTGGGGTGGTGAAAGCTGCACAACTTGCTAGGCTATTATATGACTTCGTGAAGATAGTCTACTACATACCTATGAACCTATGTGACAGGTACATGTCTACAGATAGTAGATGTGTACTTCATTGTACAGTCATGTTGTACAGCAGGCACATGGATCACATACACCGTAATGCTTACAGATACTGGTGGCTGCTATGTACAGTGGGTGAGATGTGCACCTCATGTCTTTTGTGCCATTGGGATGTGTGCTAGGTGGGACAGTCCTGGATGGTTCCCTGTCATGGTCACCCTCTTACACACATCTCTGCCCATCCATCTTCGGCTTATTATACTGTGTTCCCCCTATATATACATATATATATATATATATATATATATATATATATATATATATATATATATATACATACACACATATATATATATATATATATATATATATATATATATATATATGTACATAGGTAGGTAATAGGCTATCTGCCTGAAGGCATATATTAGCATGGCCAGAGTGTGCAACTATCACCACACATGGGGTTAGTTCCCTAGGCCTCTGTGTAGTAGAGCTGATGAAGTGATCCATGGTGTGACGGTTCAGTTTCACATACACTCATCAAGGCTCCTCTGGAAGAGTGTCAGTTAGGGACTCAGCTTAATGTAGGTTGGGACCCTGTTCCAAAGCAAGGGAAGTCTGAGTTAGTAATATATCCCTCCAACATGTTCTATTTATTGTTGTGATGATGATATCCCTAGGGCATGTGGCACAGTGAGCTTGGGTTTACTTCAGATAGCGCATGTACATCAGTTCTGCATTGGACATGGACCTGTCTGTTGGGCACAGATCACCTGAGTAGACAGTATGCAACAGAGTACAGATTGAGTAAAATTAAGTCTTGTTGCATGGGGCAACTGTTTGAGGCCAGTAATCCTCTTGTTGAAGTACTTCAGTGTCTTTCCAGCTGCTGAAGGTGCGTAGTCAGATTCATCGCAAGTGTGCCGTGATACTCTTTGATGGGTCTGATGACTGATGAGTAGAGGGAACCTCCTTTGACCTACATGCAAAGAACTTGGCAATTTGTGGGAACACATAGCATGATTTCCTAACCACTTTGTGAATGTGTTTCTGGAAGTAGAGATGACTATCCACATGTGTTCATAGATCCCTTATTATTACCTCCATATTTAGGGTGTTGGCACCTATGTGGTATTTGTATGACTGTAGCTCGAGGCCATAATTTTGACACCACATCTGTCTGACTGAGACCCTTTTTAAGGATGTCTCTGTTGTCCCAAACATTGATTATGACAACCTTTTTGCAGTCATCCACAAACTTTGCTAACCATAGCCCTTGTGTGTTTGACTGTATTTCTGAAAAGTATACACCAGACAGGAGGGGTCCCAGGACTGAGCCATGGGGAACAGCAGTTGTTACCAGCTTGAACAGGAGACCACAATTCTTACCTTGTGGGATCTGTGCCCCAGTTGGAAATCCATCAGATGACATACGTGTTTTGGCACAGGTTGTTGATTTTGTGGATATGACATGTGTGTAGGATGTTGGAAAATGGCTTTTCAAGGTCTATGTAGGCCATGTGGAGCTCATTTCATTGATGTATGTCCTGGGTGACTGCGTTGAAAACTGTCTAGCAGGTTTAGGAACCATGATCTGCCCCTGACCAAACCAAAATGGGTAGGGTTGGTTGTTTGTAGGCTCCCAATAGCTCTTTTTATGAGTTCCATAATGGACTCCATGGCCTTACAGATCAGGCTTATTAGGCTTATAAGACTATAGTTCCCATGGTCTGTTGTGCACCAACACTTTTGGAATGTGCCATATGTTGCTGTAACCCATTCAACAGTTTCATATCCTGTACAGGGGTGAGTCTCAGACTGTTCAGGTGCAGGGTCTGTTTGTTTTGAAGTTCACATATGACACAGCCAGGGGAACCATGTCATCCCATAGACGCCGTGTTTTTAGGTTTGGATAGAGCTGTTTAACTATTGTATATGTGATTTCTGGGTTTTCACAATCTCCAGGTATGGCAATGGGCCCTTTTGTGAGTGAGAGGGGGTAAATATGTATGAACCTGTCTGACAAGATGTTGGCAATGTCAGTCATGTACATGTATTCATTTACACTTTGCATTGACTCAGAACATATGAGTTTACATTGATATTTATGACATAGCGAAAGACAGCTTAATGGTTCTCTATGGACTCTTTGGCAATATTTTTGCCAGAACATGGCTTGGATAATGTTAGGAGTGCTCATTGCTTCTTGATGATACTGATCGGAGATTTATTGATCTTCTTTGGATTTTCACTTTCATTGAACAACTTAAGTACTTGTAGTACATAGTTTGATTGTGACAGGGGTCCAATATATTATATGGGTCTTTTTTCATATCACTGTGTGCGCAAGGCAGGATTGGTGAATAGTGACAAGTGTCTGGAGTAAGAACTGCAACTGCCAGATATGTGTGGCCCACTGCTGTACTCAAACATGGCCTAAGTGTGTGAGCATGCCCAGTATGACCTTTCAGTATGTTGCTGACTGAAATTTGCTAAATTTGTTTAAGTGTGTGAGCATGCCCACTATGTGCATATATACTATATGTGTGTGAAAAATCAAGTTGTTTTTTTGCTTCAGGGCTCACCTTTGTATTGTACATCGACAGGAAGCACGCTGTGCCTGCAGGGCTTCCATGAGTCAATTTGCATAGACTTATCAACATTTCTACATACAGGGGGGACAGCTATTATTTGTATATTTCTACCCAGAAGGGGCACACCTGATTGTTACTGTGGGTGTACATAGGATGAGGGGTACACCTGACACTTACACACATTTGCTAGGCCTGCACTGCTATGTCAGGTACTCCTTTTCAGTCTGTACTGTTGCCTGTCGTACTGGCTTGAGGCATACCACTGTACTACAGACCTTAGCTTCCAATTAAACGCATATTAGTTTGTGACTTCATAGCCTACCCAACCCACATCACACTGCCTGGCCTGCTGTTATCTGTCTGCATAGGCCTGGAAGGAGGTTACTCATATGCCTCTTCAGAGGGCATGATACAGCATTTGTTTGTGTTTGCATTTGTCTACAGTTGTCCTGCTGGCTGTGACTGTTAGGCATGTGACCCCCCCCCAACTGGTATGTGTGAGTGACTTAAGTTGTGTCTGTGCCAGTGAAATGCTGTCATGGCTTAGTGGTTCAGTACTGTGACTATAGTGCACAGTATCCTGAGTTCGAGCCCTGTCACTACTTTTTATTTTCCTGCTGGGCAGACCTGACTGGTTAAGGAACGGTAAAGCAGGCGGGAGGGTGTTTACCCGACTTTGCCCAACATTGCCTGTTGCCAGACATTGCGCTGGTTAGAGCTGTGCGCAGCTACGTGCAATTGTATTTAGATATGCTCAATACTGGTAAAATGTGCTTAGCAGTGCTTTATATTGCTTACAACAGGGACTTATGCCTCAGGTGGTGATGCAGGGCTGCCTGTGTCGGATGCATATATTACATTCCCTATACATGTTTGAAAACAGGTAGTGTCAAGTTCGGCATCCCTTTTACTGTATGTGCCAGTCAGAGAGAGGTGTCATTTCCAGGGTTCCTACTGAGTCAGTGTATGTGCTATGCGTTGCCTCTTTGCCAAGGTCAGGGCATACTGGGCACACCTCCTTCTGCCTACTGAGGCAGGCTCAGGTTGTTCCTCCTCGAGTCACACTGTGCCTGTGCAGGCCTTGGCAATGGTGGGGGGCTGTTTGGCCCTGCCCCATGTTGTTCCTGCTGCAGCTGTTTCCACAGGATCATATTGTGTAGCATGGCACATACCATGACAATTTGGGTACATGTAGTTGGTGAGTACTGCAAGGCTCCACCAGATGTGTCCAGGCACCGGAACCATGACTTGAGCATCCCAAACATATGCTCAGTTATGTTTCTTGTTTGTGCGTGTGCCTCATTATGTAGTTCTTGTTCAGGTGTGTGTGCATTTCAGATGGGCGTCATCAGCCACGGCTCCAGTGCGTATCCAGCATCCCCCACTAGGTGACCATCAGAGATGTCCCCATTGGCAAATCTCTGGTACAGCTGCATCAGACGCCAGATGTGGGAATCGTGATAACTTCCAGGGCAGGCAGCCAGCACACACATTCATTATTGTGCCCTGGGCATCGCACATGACCTGGCAGTTGGAGGGGAAGCCCTTGCAGTTGATGTAGACCCTACCCTACTCACTGGGTCGTGCTTTGATGTGTATGTACGTGCAGTCTATTGCACCCACTACCTCAGGGTATTCTGCTATTTGGAGGAAAAGATGCATATTGCTGGCCAATGCCTCACGGGAATTGGGGAAATATACATGCTCACCGACATGTGCTGACATGGCATCCAGGAACTGGTGCAGTACCCTGGATGCTGATGCCTGTGAAATCCCCATCAAATCACCAGTTGGTCTCTGGAAGGTACCTGTAGCTAGTATTCTTAGGCCAACACATACCTTGGTATCCACTGAGATGGGTTCCCCTCTGTTGGTTCTGTGTGTGCAACCGTCACAGAAAGCTCCATAAACAACCCCTAGAGAATCACAGTTGTATCTATCATGGATGTAATATACTTTATTTCTGACTTTTACTCTGTCAGTTAATTTAATGAACTTGCATTGACGGCATCTTCCACATTTTGTCATGCTTGTATTAAGTTTAGAAGTCCTTTTCGGCCTTTCAACCAAACCTTTCAGGTTTACGCCATTATTACATTGCCTGCTCATTTTCTTTTCTTGTTTCAGTTTTGCTAGTTTGGATTTGCATTTTTTAATTAATGAAAATTTCAGCCCAACTGTAATGGCAACTTTGCTCCCTTGTTCTGAATTTATTCAGCATCCTTGTTCAGATAGGATCTGGAATGGGGTGGAGATGCTTTCATAATGTGTATTGAACTCGTCTCTGACTGTAGATGGATTATTCAGCTCCTTTAAGCATATTATAGGGATATAAGAGCAGGTTATGGGTACCTCTTTATGCATTGACCACCTCTTTGAAAATGTTCCTTCAGGAGTTCATTTGGGCTACTAAAGCTCTCAGAGATAAGGAAGCCAAAGTGGTTAATATTTGTACAATTTCAGTTTATGGGTCTAATGAAGTCTGTCAGTATTTTAAAAATATATTTTCCCTATTTATAACCGTTCAATTCTCAGAGCGTCTTCTGTGTGGCGACATGAGTGAATGGGCATTCCTTCCCAGCACGTAAAAATCTACTGCCAATCATTAGCGGACCGGAGTTCCACTGTGGCGCCCCCTAACCGGGAAAAGCCGAAACACACAATCATAAAGGTATTTAGGCCTGCTCAGTAGTTACACTTACTAGTCATCATTTTGGACATATGCTGGACTTTGTCACCTGCTCGGTGTGCCAGCCATTGACCTGGGGATAGAGCTGGACCTGTGTTTTGACTTTTTCCCTGTTCACTTTGAAATGTCCTGTCCTATCTGAGCAAATGGCTTTAAAAGCTGTTACACACACATGTGGCAGGGTGATGCATGTGTCTGTGTCTGCCTGTGTATATATGAGGCAGAGAGAGAACTAAGCCTTATCTATTGGATAAACTCCGTTTTTGCATACTTGCTTCCGAGGCCTCTTGTAGAACCCTCCTTTATTTCACTAGTGTTCAAGCATCCACCCAAATAATGAAGCTTAGGCAATATTAAAATAAAATTGCAGCCAATGTACCATAAAGATTTTACCACTGTAAAGCCCTGTGACTGCTCAGCTAAATGGAATCACCCATTAACCTCACCTTCTCCAAAATAATAGCAGCCCACAATATTATTTTAACAGGGAAAATGTCCACATTTACAAGTGAGTCTTCAGTGGTATGTCCCTACATTCCAAAGACAACTTCCTTTTCTTTACTTTAAAATCTCACAATGCAGATGAGATGCTATGTATTGTAATTAGGCTTCCAAAGTCTGGAATGGCATTTCTGTCATCCTTTGAATGCTGCTAAGGTTATATAACTTCAGATCTCAATGAAAACAATATCTGAAAAACGCCTAGCTGTAAAATATCCATCAGAATGTTCACCTCAAAGTAAAGTCACCGCAACATAAAAACATGTCATAGAAACAAGTTTTACTGTCCAGAGTAGATGATTGTCTTGGTGAACTACTGCAAAGCAATTCAAAGCAAATCTGTAGCATGAATAAAATTGCAGACTAAGAAGACTAACTTGTGTACATGAAACAAAGTACTCTTAACTGAAGTGGCATCTTCTGGAATATTCTTTCTAATTACAATTCATATTTTTAATCGGACAGCAATATCATACAACCATTATCTAGAGACAGCACTGTGTGTTACCTATTGGAAGGTTCTCAAACTCTTGAGTAGGTTTCCCGTGATCTCATGCTGTGAAAACTCAGTACATAAGCTATTCATTATAAAATTTGTAATAAAAGCATGGTCAAAATACAGTGATAGCTAGGAGAGAGTTAGAAACATGAAACAGTCCTAAGCAATGTTCCAGAATACTCTTTTGTATATTAATTTACAAAGCAGTACTGTGCTTTCTTATTTAAACATGCAATACACAGTTGTAGAACCATGACTCTCAGAACACAAATATGTTTCCTGGTCTAGCTTGTTTAGAAGCAATGTAATTTTGTTTTTATCCACTTAACAGTGTCATTGCTCTTCTCCCCTGGATAATCTTAATTTCCATTCCCACTCCTTCTCCACCTTCACCATGCTAGTATCTTCAGGCTAGTCCTTACTTGATAACCAGACAACTTGATATCTTCAATGCCTTTCATCTCTCTCCACTCTTGTACCTCCTTGCCATTCCCTTTTCATTAATGTGTGATATCTCTGAATACTTTTCACCTCCAATCTCCAGATATTGCAAGTAACTCCGTCACATTACTTCAAACTTTTTTTCTTAATTTGCTTCTCTAATCTCAAAACATTTACCTATTTTGTCAAATTAAGCTTCTTAATGAATTTTCTTTTTAGGCCACTATAGAAACACCATTTCTTCCTTAACTGTTACCATTAAGAGAAACTTTCCTTGCTTTGATTTTTTTCTCTCCATCTCTACACATTATTTTGCATATTTTTGCAATTCTATATCCATCCTATTTACAGTACTTTTACAATTTCTTCATTATTAATACAACACAATTTTAGAACATACTATTTCCATTAAGGATAGGAGAATGGAATGCAAAACTGAAGGCACATGGGATGAAACTAAGCACAGATAAGATGGTGGTAATGGCAGCAAATTGGGGAAATCAGAAGAAGCTGAGAATAGAGATAGAAGGGAAGATAGTGGAACAGATAAACAGCTTCAAGTATCTGGGAGGGGTGGTTGAGGAGAAGAGAAGTCTGAATGAAGAGGTCAAAGCTAGAATCAGAGGGGCTGCAGCCAACTGGCATAGAGTGTGAGGTATAGTCTATAACAGAAGAATGCCAAAGAAGCTGAAAAGTAAGGTATACAAGACAGTGGTATGAGCACTACTACTGTATGGTCCAGAAACCTGGGCAGTAAAGGCAGAACAGTTGAAGAAGCTAGAGGTGATGGAAATGAAGTGCCTAAGAAAGGTGGTTGGATGCACACTGTGGGACAGATGAAGGAATGAGGATAAGAACCCGAAGCCAAAGTAGCTCCAATTGCAGAAAAGATCAAAGAGAACAGATTTTGGTGGTTTGGGCAAGCGTAGAAAAGCAGAAGACAATCTAGTGAGGATGATTTGGGACAGACAGGAAGAAGGTAAGAGGAAGTGAGGAAGTCCAGCAAAGAGGTGGATGGATTGTGTGAAAGAAGATCTGCAAGAGTCAGGCATGAGTGTTGAAGGCAGGAGTGTGGCACTGAATTGAGAGAGTTGGCGACAGTTAAGATGATACCCCGACCCCATGTAGAAAAAAATTAAAAAAGGGATCATGATTTTCATTAGTTTCTTTAATTTCTGTCTATATTCCACAAAAAACTATTTCCCACAACAAATGTTATGTCTGCCAATACATCTGTTGTATTTATATTTCTTATACAATAGTCCTTCACACCTTCCTTTCTACAGTACTAAAATTATACCATACATTTTGTCCCATTTATCAATTTCTTCATTCCTTTTTCATGTTTATCATACAATATGTCCTTGAAACTTTCCAACTATGTACATTTTTTAAAGTTTTCAAAAAATATTTATTCATTTTATATTCTAAAACATGTTTTGCAGTTTCGTCTACCTTGCAATCATAACATATTCTTCTATAAATTCATATGTCATACTCCCCTTAACAGGTAACTTGTTTAACAAAATTCTACACAAAATGTTCCCAGCTTCATATACAATTTCAAACATCTGATAAATCACTCCACAGACGCACAAAAAAAATCTTGTATCATTTTTCATGCTACTAATTCCTTTTCACACTACTTTTCATCAAGTTTTAATTATCATAACTTATTTACATGCTCATGTCTTTCTGAAATCTTTTTCATTCCTTTTAATTTTTTACTTGTTTCCATGTCTCATCACGTTGTTCATATAATTTTCCCATCATTTTATACTTTGTTTTTCATATTAATACCCAAAAATACGTGCTTTCATGCTTTAAAAATGGGACTTTTCAAACCTCTCTTTTTGGTGTACATTTATTCTTCTTTTAATAGCTTCTATATCAAACACCATATAATCCCCAAAAAAATCTAGCAATCCATTTTCCATTTTCCTAGAAACATACTTTCTGAAAAAGAGCAGAAGTGCTTTATTAACATTTACATTAATTTTTTATATCATAGAAAAACATTGCCAATTGTTAACAGTAATTTATTTTACTTTCATACTTGATAAAAAAAAATTATTTTTTTTATTACATTTACCCTTTACCGCCTTTTTTCCACAACCATCTTACTCTGGCTAATCATCTTCTTCCATTATCTTGTTATATAACAAATTCTCACATAACTTTTCCACAGCACCCATATTGTCACAAACACTACTTTATCCCATATCTTTACTTTATAGTACTTCCATATAATAATATATCCATATTTATACATTTCAATCCTTCCCATCTATATTCATTTTTAATCTTTTCCTAAAATCTTTGTTTTTTTTTCCTCTCACCATTTCCTCCTCCTTTTTGAACGGTGCAGTTACTACTTATCCCTTTCCCTATTTTATTTCATTGTCTTCCCTATGCTATCTTCTGTTGCTCCATGATCTGAAAATTTTGCCATCTATATTCCCCCTGTCATTTCATTCATGTCTTTAGAGTACACCATGTAATAACGTTTAGGTTTAAAATTCCCCTAGTCCTGTCCTTTCTTTCTAATTTCCACATTTAATTCACTTAACATTTTAATATCCTGTTATTTTTTTCTTTCCTTTCCTCAGGTTGCAGTTTAATACCCTACCATTATTGACATATTTACTCAAATGTTTTTAATTTTTTCAAAAATTGTTCTCTGCATAATCTAGTATATGCATAAATTGCTATTAATCTTGTACACGTTTTAAACATGCAGAAAACTTATTAACTAACATTTATGAAATGTTTCACAGCACAAATACAAATCTTATAAATGTTTCTCATTCTCTTACTATTTTTGCATCTAGAATTTTTATTTCTTCCTTTCTTTATAAGAATTCCTGTTCCAGAACATGTCTCATTTCCTACCAGCTAGACAATGTGGTTTCTCCATACTGCCTGCTTTTCTTTGTAACCCCTTATATCTAGCAAACGTGTGTGTGTGTGTGTGTGTGTGTGTGTGTGTGTGTGTAAAATATATATTTTATACCATTCTGTCACCACTAAACCTCCTGTATTATTCCTAATGCTAGTTACACTTAATGCTAAAATTCCTACATCATCCTTTTACTTTTTTACTTCAAGGTGTCTTTCTTTTAAGTCACACACCAGTTGATTTTTCACTATCTTTTTGTTTTTCTGCTGCCTCTTTTTCCTCTTCACTTTCTAAAATTGCAACTCTGTTCTCTTCCTGTATATTAATAACCTCACTTTTAACTATTTCTTCTCTAACTCTTAATTGTTTAACTTTATTATCCCCTTCCCCATGCCATCTCCTCATTTAAAATCTTTAGAAATACTTTCTACTGTATCTTATCAACTTTTCACTGCATCTACTCTTTCCTTTTCTAATATGGAACAGTTAAACCCAAAGTGTCCATATTCTTTACATTTTCAATGAACAGGTGGATTACGATTTTTGCTGTGTGTTCCCTCTCCTCTCATTGGCCATACCTTCATTTATTTTGTACTAAAAGATTTCATCCCCACATAATAACATGCTTTGGATTGGCCCCAGTACCTAACAAATTCTCTCATAATTCTATTTGAAATGTGTTGACTTTTCCACTCTTAACATCTATTTTACCCACACTTTCTCAACTTCTAGTCCATACATTTCTTTAATCACATTTTTTTAACTTCAGGTACTCTGTTACTTGCTGAAAGAAAAAAAAAACAGTTTTAACTTGTAGTAATCTATATGTGAAGTTCTAAACTGCATTCGTATTTTCTTTTTAGCTCTATTCCCAAGCTCGGCAATAAATAGTCATTCCATGGTGCTACTGTGTTCCTTTTTTCAGTCTTGGTCATATACCTTTCCAGAAAGGTAGCTGTTAAATGCCATTTCACAAACATATTTATCTCTTAAGTGAATTGATGCTTTTATGTCTTTAATGTTAAACCCTAGTGACAAAATCGTATTATCCATAAAATCACACCTGTTCATAGTGATATTATCACTGTTTATTAATACCACTCAATCATTTCAATGTCTATTGAGAAACTGCAAATCTGTGCATCTCCTCTCAGTTCCTCCTTCTACTCTTCTTGCTTTGATGCATTTGCATAATTTCTCATAAAAAACAGTGTTTCAGAGGTAAATCTTTTACAAATGGCTACTCTACCAGTCAAGAATACCACCACTGTTATCCCTTCATTAGCTGTTGCTTCTATTTCTTCCTTCTGTAAGACTCTGTCCAGCATGTTACTCCATCATGTTTCCCTCCTTCCTTTGAGTCTGCTGGTTCATCAACTCTAACAGCACTTGTTTCCAGTCTGCCAGTTTCCAACTTGAAGCTATTTCTTTTCCTCATCTATCCATTGCTGCTATGCTTTTCTCCATCTTGGAATTCCCAGAATTGCAGTAGCAGTGCTCTGGTGCCACCTGGCAGCTCCAGAAAGTGTTGACTGGGTTAGTCTCACTATGCCAGTGGGCTCTTTTCAGTGGAGATCTGGAGCTGGTGTTCATACGGAATAGAAGAAATTTGGCTTTGGCAATAGGGAACTTCCCCTACTTGTCATTGTTGTTGTGAGTGGGAAATGTTTTGGAGGAGCACTTCCTGTTTCTCTTCCAGGTGCAGAGGCAGTCTGGAGAAACAGGAAGGCAGATGGAGAGAAGGAGATGATGGAGTAGTGAAAGAAATGAAGGAGAAAGCAAATATCAAGACTGGATAACGAGTAGGATTCTGAGGAAATGTTTCATAGAAACCTGTTTGATGGAGATAAGCCAGCAAATATTGGATGTATAATTACAACCCTCCAGTCAGGAGGTTTGCGGGATGATTTACATAAAGAAATAGTGGTTCAGATTGAACCAGAAAATGAAGGAGATGTTTCCTTGGGGGACATTATGGAGAAAATACAAAAGGAAGATACAGAGGCAATCTTTAAGAACAGCGGTGAGATGGAAAAGAAAATGTATGCAGAGAAAGTAAAAGAAGACAAAAATAGAGTACAGAAAAGAAGGTGGAAGAAACTGAAAAATGGAAGTACATGGTAAGGATTCAAAGTAAAGAAGACAAAGAAATGGACAGGTATGAAGTGTGGGACAATTTAATAGCTCATTTGGGTGTAAAGGTACATGAGGCAGGAGCAATTCTTAGAGACATTTTGTAACATTATATTTGAGACTGTGTTTTTTTTTTTCAATGGAAAATTTTCTTGGAGGATAATGAAAAAATACTGTAACCCATGGAATCTTTGTAATAAAAGCATTTAACAAGGAAACAAAAAAAGATTCATGTTCAATTTCAAACACAGGTAGAAAGAGAGACATTGAAAGGACATTATCCTAGGAAGTTACTAGGCTATTGGCCATGCGGCCCTTACAAGTCTAACCAAGAATTTAGCCCATGTTCCAACAAGTCAGCACCCGATGCCCCTGTCCAGCAGGGACACAGGTGAAATCCCAGGGGTGTTCTTTCTGTACCCCATCCAGTTAATTGTGCGTAAAAAGGTTTAATGAGGTACTCTGCTTGACATGGAGTGGGAATCTATTCCACAGAAGGGGGAGTCTCTGTGACACAAATCTGTCCCGCCAACAAGTCCTGTTGATGCCACAGACCAGGTTAAGGTCACGCATGTGGATTACTTGAGTGGAGCTTGACTTGTGGATATGTAGCAGTCCCATCAAGGTGGGGTCTGAGATTGCTTTGTATGCCAGATAGAGGTCACCTCTGAGGAGTCTGTAGGAAACTGAGAAGAGGGACAGGGTCTTTAGCCTATCTGTGTAGGGTAGAAATTTGTGGATTCACTTGGTGAGGACAGCTTTATGTAAAGAAGTATTGGACATTGCAGAAATTTGACAAAAGGGGTTTATGGACTGGTGCCTGGGATTGCATATTTACCGGACTCAATAATGTCTACTCTAAGTGTTCACTGTTCTGAGTAAACAGACAATACAGACATATCTCACACCTCTTTCCTCCTAATTTTAGTTATCCTACACTGATATTCCTGCAGCTTTAACTATTGACAGGGACTCATAAAGGGTATCACAAAGTGTAGACTACATGTACACTTAGTGTAATCTTTCTGAGTGACTAGAAAGCACACAAAATGAGAAGAATGTTCTTGAATACATATTCTGTACCCTTAATGTAGGCAATATTGAATTTGGCCCATTGTGTTAAAAATAAAGAGAAAAAAATATACATATACCAAGCATGATAAATGTGGTGGGGAATATGGGTATTGTAAAATACTGGGGACAACCCAAAACATTTTCTAATGGAAAAGGACATTTGATAAGTAACTGTAAAAAAAGAAAATGTTATATTTATGGGGCAATGGGACATGATGCAAAAAAATATGAATTGGAAATATTATAAATGTAACAAAATTTGACATTTATGGATGGACTGCAAAAATGAAAATAACAGTAAGGAAAAATAATTTTTTGAAGTAGTAGAAACAGAAGAAAAATTAAATGAGAAAAAATAATATAAAGAGAATATAGAAAAAGGTTCTGAAATAAGTGATGAAGACATAAACTGGGAGGTATTAAAAGGAAACAAAATCCTATTGGTAAAAAGGTAAAATACAATTTGAAGGGATAAGTTCAAAAGAAAGAAGGAAGAAAGGAAATGGATGAAAAAGAATACATACAGCTAAAGAATTGATCTTGGTATAATGGTTAAGGTGTTTGATTAGCAAACACAAGGTACAGTGTTTTATCCTCACCTTTTGGAAGGAAATCTAGGTGTGCAATGACCTGTTAAGAAAGCTAGCTTAATAATTAGCTATGGACTTTTATGAAACCATGAATCTAAGGAAAAGGGAAAATAAAAAATTGTAAGTGTTTTCTGTAGATGTGAATAGGATTAAGAATATAGTAAGAATAGCAATTTTACAGTGATATAATACATGTGATATAGATAGAATTATTTTAGAAGAGACACGATTTTTAACAAATGAAGAAAGATTATAAAGAAAAAAAACTATTGTGAGGAAAGATAATTTGGAATTTGGGAGAATGAGATGTTCTGAAATAGCCATATTCTGCTGAAATAATGTAAAAATATTAGATGCGACTTTAGCAAAAATGGGAAGATTAACCATTGTAGATCTAAAATAGAAAGAGCAAGTATATAGAATTATACATCATATGCTTATACTAACTAAAGAAAGGGAAATCTTATTTCCTCTGAATATTATAATGACAGGAGACCCTAACTGTGACTTAAGAGGCAAGCATAAAAAGAAAGGAAATGATATAAGAAAAATGTTATAAGATGTGGTAGGTTAAAACTCTGGGACAAGAATTCATGGACATATAAAAGGAGTATGTATAAAACTGAAATAGATTTTATAGTATCAGAAGGTTTCATTATAGGATAAGGGGAGGCAGTTGAAACAGGATTTTCCGATCATCTTACAATGTAGATAGAGATAAAAAACAAGGACTATATAAAATAGGCAAAAGAATAACTAGGAGAAATGAGACAGCATGGAAAGAAAAAGGAAAGATATTAGTAATACAGTTATGGAAAGATCATTACTATGAGAGCTAAAAATGGTCTGAATGGTGGATATTTAAGAAAAAATATAAAAAATGTTTTTAAAGTGGTAATATGATGTGAGATAAGTTGAGAAAGAAAAATACAAAAAAATAATGATGCATTGGAAGATTTAGAATATAATGATAGAAACTACACTGGCAAAAAAATATATATGAAAGAAATCAAGAAAAATACAAGAATTGTTATGTAAGCAAAGATATCTTTCTCAAAGAAAAAGAGAAGTATCAAGTTACTTAAGCAGATTAATAAAGGAAGATGGTAGTGCAATGAGAGAAACAATGTAAAATTAGAAATAGAACTTGGGAAAAGTGATGAATAGTGTAGTACAATATGTGCAAGAAATGTTTAAAGGGAAAAAAGGTAGTAAAAACATGGCAAGTAAAAAATACATGGAAAGTAAAAAATTATGAGAAAAAGAAATTAAATAATTGGAAAAGGATATTTCTTTAAATGAGCTAGATAAGGTATTAGGACAAGTAAATTTAGGTTCAGCTGCAGGCCTAGATGGAATAGGGTATGAAATCTATAAAAATTTAGGGGATTGGCAAAAAATATATATTTTTGAGATTTTGAATGAACGGTTAATTGAAGGTTGTGTATAAAGAAATGTGTAGTGAATATTGAAATTCATATCGAAGGAAGAAAGGAAAAGAATTAAAAAATGGAGATGAGTAGTATCAGATAATAATGATAAGATCTTTATGAAAATAATACAAAAGAGTTTTGAAACTAAAATGGAAAATATGGAAGATAGCATATATAGTATAAAGAGGAAGGATTGTCAAGAATTAGTAATGCTAGAGAAATTGTGAATGATATGAACAGAAAAGTGCAAATCATGATAGGAGTTCTTAAGGCATTTGACAATTGGACATGAAATCTTATGGATAATAATGAAAGAATATAAGTGAGAATGTTAGGAAATTATGTATGTCTGCATACAGTAATAATAAAGTAAAAACATTTGTAAATGGCTGGTCAAGCTAAGAGATAGATATGAAGAGTGGTATAAGACAAGGATGTCCATTGAGTTGTGTCCTCTTTGCATTATTTATGAATGTAATGTGATGGTATGTGATATAAATTGCAAAATGAAGGAAGCTGGGTATATAACACCTGAAGGGTTAAGAATTCCAGTTCTATTAAGATATCCAGATGACATTATAATTGTAAAAAAACAAAATTTGGATAAAAGTAATTTATACAAATTAGTGTCTAGCGATGATGGGGGTGGCTTTAAATAGAAAAGTAAAGTTTTAGGTGATATAGTAAAGACTGGTTGTATATATTTTACAATGAATGAAATTGCTGTGATAGGTATAACATTTGCGAATAAATATGCAAGTGAAATTCAATGGGGGAAAAACAATTGAAGAAATAAAGCAAATACCTTTTCTGTAGAAGCTTATTTGATAAAGTCAGTACTGATAGGGAAAATAACATACTTAGAAAGTGTATTTATATTGCCAACACCATTTGAAAAGGAATTATTGCAGATAATTTTTTCATTTATATGAGGTTCTAGATCAGCCTTCACTGCAACATAAGCAAGCCACTTTGTATGAACAGGTTCTTGACACAAAAACTTCAACTTCTGTAAAAAGCTCCTCTCATTATCAAACAATGTAGTTCAGCAACTCGGCAACTGGATGGATAAATGTACTCCTTGGGTACGTAGCATAGCCTTCATCAAACCAGTTGGAAAATCCACATACTAAACACTTTCCTAGATGGATGGCTAAGATCTAATATTGGTTACTCAAAGTCTACTTGCCCAAGAAGAGGGGCCTATTTAACTAAGAATTCTATTTGCAAAACTGTATTCAGTATACATATTAAATCTCTCTCTCTTTCACATACACACACACACACACTCATAAAAGGAGCCCCTACTTGTAAAATAGGCAACCTCAGTAATCCCATGACACACACTCACTGAATGAAATTGTGTGGAAGTCAAAATATTTGAAAAAATAATCATACTAGAGATGGACTCATCAATGCAATTTCCCACCACCAAAAGGACCATCAATAAATTAGCAAACAACTGCTCAGCAAAAAGTAAATCAATAAGAAATCCATAAACTCTCTAAGATCATACTACATACTGGAGTAAACATATAACTTCCCTCCAATCTAAAGCCATTTGACACTCATTGACAGACATTTTAATTTGTGCAGAAGTTATTCACAGACTGACAGTTTACTGAGCTGTCACATTAGCACTCTGTGCTTACGTCCAAACCAATGAAGCATACCTGTCAATTCCAAAAGCATTAAAGTAGCTTAATAAGAAGGTTCAAAACGAACAAGCAGCAAATAAAAAGGTAGACTCCACAGCTTCCAAAACAAAATTTACTGTACTGTGCAGTCCATTCGACTCAGCACAGCCTAGCCACAGAAATTAATAAAAACAGCCAAGTATACCACAGAAAAATAACAGTTGCAGTAAAATCCACAAAATACACAATTTTTTGCAGTAAACTCCACAAAATATACTTGGAATTTGTGTATTTTGTGGATTTTACTGCAACTGTTATTTTTGTGTGGTGTACTTGGCTGTTTTTATTCATTTCTGTGGCTGGGCTGTGCTGAGTTGAACACAGTACAATAAATGTTGCTTTGTAAGCTGTAGAGTCTACCTTTTTATTTAATAAGAAGGTTATTTGCAAGGTTACATGACAGTTTATATTGGAAATAAGCAGAGATATTAAAAAGACTCTGAATCTCGTAATTATGCTGAAAAGTCTTAAAAGGTAAGTACAATCTTCTGATTTAGTATGGAACCATACCGCTCAACCTTAGAGCAAGAAATCTGGACAAAGTGAAAAATAAAAGTGGGACACAGGCCCAAAAATAGTTATGCATCACAGACACCATTGAAACAACTGTAGCTGCAAACATTATACATCACTTATAATCTTTCTATCCCATCATTGTCAGTTAAGCATTATATGGCTCATTCAATCCTGCCTTCTTTTGCAACAAAGAAAACCATGTTTTGAAATGAGAAATGCATTAAAAATAATAAATAAAACACATTGCCTCCACATCCTGGAACTTCCTACCTGGAAACAATCACAGAGCTTTTACTGAAATTAGGGCTGCTTATTTCCCCAGAATGACAGCTCTCCCTAATTAAGTCTAATGGTATACAATCTACCAGGATCTGGACTATCTGAAATAAATTAAATTATGGCCTGCAATGTGTAAGTGCACATTGTTTAATAAAACTATATTTCAAAGCCCACTTGCTGTATTTTTTCAGTAACATCCCAATATCCGTTTCCAGGTCACTTTACAAGACACTGGCAGTGGTAGACTTGGCATCCTTCAGATCCCTGCAGGACCACACTCATACTGCTAGCATTGTCCATTAAATGTAAATATCCATCCACTGCAAATGGCAAGAAGCTGTGTCTTAAAAAAAATTACTTTGGGCATGCCTAGTACCCAAGTATCAGGTTTTGAAACAAAGAAACATATTCTCCACAGTCCATAAGTCTCTGTCTTTAATAATCATCTACTGTTGCTGCCCTCCCAAAACAAACACACACATGCACACTAAAACCTCCAACATTTAAAAGATGACATTGTGCCCACCTGATTTGCCAGTATTGATCCACCAAGGCTATGTTTATTGTTGTCCAATCTACCACTGCTTAGAACCCACCAATTACAAAACAGTACTGGGTGCTTTTTTTGTTTGTCAGAAAAAACAATACAACTTTATATGCTACAGGTCCACAAAGTCAATCCACTACTGACTCATTAACCCTAGGCTGCTGTCTCATTCTTACTCCCTGGAACTGCATTACTTTGGATGACTACTTTTATTTCCTAAGCAAAAGACACAAATTGGAAGATGAAGTGAACATCCATACAGTTGAGAGGTATGATTTCATATTCAATACAACACTCTCTCTGTCAGGAAAGGCACAATTTAATGAAAGTGTACTTTTAATGTACGATATATTTGTGAGCTAACTTGTGTTCAGTAGGTAGATTGATAGTCGTTAGCCTCTTTGTGCATGTGTCTCTCTCTCTCTCTGTCTCTGTCATGCACACATACACACACACTTCTTTCATATACATAAATATTCTGCTTTCATGCATTTACTCACTCACTCCATACTTACCTATTAACACAAGTAAGTGCTGTCCCTTTCAAAGGCAATGGTAGCAAATCCATGCATGAGTTCCTCTTCAGCAAGAACACCCACACTTTGGCATGAAATAACGGCACGAACACACAGATCCTTCTTTGGCACAAAAAAAAAAAATCAAAATAGAAGGATGCTTTGGTGCATGCACACACCAATGTTAGAGTTACAGGTCACAGGTCACAGGTGCGAAAAACACAAAACAAAAAAAGTGTTTTGGGGCATGTGTACATCGATGGTGCAGTTAGAGGTTGGGGGCTGCATGGAAGAGCTCTGAGGGCCACAGGTTGGACACGTCTGTTCTAGATTAAAACCAGTAAAAGAGGAGTTTGTATGCAAATAAAGGAGGTGGTTTAGGGTTAATTAACCCAGTGGTATACACTGCTTCATTAAATTTGTACAAATTGTTAAAGTAGATAAATGAAAAATGAGAGATTAATAGTAAAACTGTATAAATGTAAGTATGATTAATTTGGGGGTGTGGTAAAAAAGTGTAAAAGAGAGAAAAGTGTATAAATGAAGAAATGAAATGTTACCAAGAAAAAATATTTTTGTGGAAAATAAAAATTGATTCAGAAAAATGTAGAAAAGTATGGTATAAGAATGTAATGATAAAACATCACTATGTAAAACAATGGGAAAATCTAACATATGAAAAAATTAAAGCTGTAAAAATAAGCAAATGGTGTAATCAGAAAGTAGAATGTCAAGATTATTTGTGGAGACTGGTAATATATAAATTGTCAGTAAAAGGAAATCTGCCATATTAAAAGAAAAGTGATAGAATATGTTTATATTGTCAAGAAGAAGAAACTACAGAATTTTTTTTTAAAGTGAGAGAGTACAAAAGTTATGGGGAAAACTATGAAAGCAAATTTTCTTGAAGATATGAAATAAGTCATAAAATAAACCTGGATATAATTAAATATGGATATTATAAAAATAGAAGTAAAGCATATGTTGAGAGATCTAACATGGCCACTGACCTATAAACACTGCAGTTACCTAGCTCTCCAAAAACAATATAAATAACTACTTTTTTTGACAATAGGTGCGACCAAAGGAAAAAATAAAACTCGATTGTCAACAAGTCTAACTAATACAACTTGGAATAACTATCAAAAACAGAGGAAGATACTGAAAAAATAAGAAGATTACCTTTGATACTGTCAGGACTCTGGCACATGTGCTATGCTTGCAGGCTAACTGAATTACTTGGAGCCCAACTCTCTTCTCTCATCTCCTAAGCAACAAAAGAAAAATAATGTTGACTGATTCCAATACCATGGACTCTCAAACTACTAAAACCAAGTTTTCAGCACTTACTTCTCCAGAAAAAGACATTAATACTAAAAAGCCTAGAACTGGGAAGCAACTGGAAAACAGTAAATCATCCAGTAAAAATAAAACTGAATCCACAAACCTTGATGACCTAAAACTTGCTCTGCAGCCTCTACAATTAGCCATACAAAATTTTTCAGACCAACTAAAATCTTTTGGTGACTCCGTTAATCATATTGCAACTAGAGTGGAAAAATCAGAAGCTACAATCTTTGAAAATGAAACTAAAATCAAAGAACTCCAGAAGGAATCTAAAGCTTACAACAATTCCATACAAGAAATGGAGCAAAAATCCTGGACTTAGAAGCAAGATCCAGACGTAATAATATCATCCTGTGGGGTGTTCCAGAAGGTACTGAGCAAAACAAACTACTGGAAGCAATTCTGGATATATTTGGGGCTCTACTTGAAAACACCACTGAAGCAGGCCAAATAACAATAGAAAGAGCACACCATACCTTAAATCCACCACTAGAATCCAGTAAACCAAGACTAGTATATGTTAAACTGCTTAATTTTCAACATGTGACCAAAATCGTCATATCTGCAAAAAAAAAAAAAAAAAAAAAAATGTGGTCTGGAAAGGCAACAAAATATCTTTTGCTCAAAATCTTCCTCTATAAATTAAAAATAGAATGGCAAAAATGATCTCCATTCTGCAGCTTTCTGATCCAAAAGCTGATAGATTCCAAATGAAATACCCTCGGACACTTCACTTTCAGCATCAAGGGATCAAATACAATGTCAGCAACACCTCTGAAGCGAAGAAATAATTTTTAGACCATTCAATACAGTTCCTGAACTAAATACTACCAAAAGTAGCAAATAAAGTAAAAATGAGCAACATCATGGCATAAAAAGGCTATCGCTAATCGTGGACGATCAAACACGACTGAAATAAGATTAAAAAAAAAAAAAAGCATTTTACCATTTTTCTGCTGTTTATAATCCAAAAGAAATAATCTGTGGATTTTTCGGCCAAAAATGACTCTCTGGTTCCATTGATAAAGCCATCTCATACTGCTAGCCACTTCCTGTTTCACGCCTGACCTTAACTTCCCAGAAGCCTTATCTGTCTAAGCGCCACTACCACACTTGCAGATGTTTCTATGCATGCAGGATAAAGGAATCTGCAAGATCTGCATCTAATAAGTCAGATTTACAGCATATTCAGTGTTCTTAAAACTGGAAAGCACAAGAAATTTTGAAAATCATTGTATCTGATTTATTCTACTCTAACTCCTTCTTCAATAACTTTTCTTGGCTTCACAATATAATCCAGCAATGCAAGTACTGATTACACTCCCATTTAGAAGTCAGCACAACAGTTCTTCCATTCTCAGCAATCACTGCCTTGGTAATCCACTCAACCACACATGGAATAACTTAAATGCTTGCTAATTGTGCCATGCATTACATTGTAAAGCATAACTTTTACTTATTTGGTTATTTTAAACTCCTGAACCCACTTTTATATGCTACTTTGCCTATATTTCTATAAATGACTTTCCATACAAGGGTCACCAGACCTGGACAACAGCTTAGTACACTACACAAAGCCAGCTATTAGACTTATATCAATATCTGTGTTTTTCCCCTCAAGTAGCAAAGCAATGCAATCACCTCAAATGAAGTAAGAAAAGGGAAGCTAGGGAAAGGGAAGTGAAGAAGGGATGAAAAGAAATAGACAAGACAAAAAGAAGATGTATATATAATTTCTCTCATGTTTATCTATCCATATAACTAGAGTATCTAAAATACTCATCTTGAACATGTTAACTTGATGTTTTTTTAATAATAATATATTTGCCTTAGATGGCAGTTACTTGTTGTTAAAAATAATGAATGGAACAAAAAGTGATGTTAAATGCTTTATATGTTTGGCAAATACTACAGGCTACATAACTATTTACTCTGATTTGCTTACTGTTTTATGACTAACCACCTCTTCGAGGAAAAATATTTCAGTATGTTCTTGTGTGTACTAGTTTATAAACAGAATATTTATAATATAGTAAACCCTATCTGTTATTAAACTAACAACCTATAAAATCAGTGGGTATACCACCCTAAAACTTCCTGACCAGAGACGGGGAACATACCTGAAAATACTAACATTTAATCTGACACATTTTGTCATATGGTAACTCCACCAGTGACAATTATTTAAATGTCAAATACTATATCTCTAAATACTTCCATTGCCTAGTATCCCTACATAAGTCACAATAGTCAACAAAATATCAAGGCATATACAAATTTTTACACCACTTAACCAATTTGATGAACCCTTTCACCTTACATCTCATTTTTGGGGATATTCTAGTCTACTGCATTATAATATACTGCCCCTCATTACTTTCTCTCACAATTAAAAAACTATGGAGAGCTCGAAGACTAGCAGATGTTACACTGGGAAGACATGCTATTTGTAATCTGTATTATATATGTTTTGGGGCTAAAAGCTATCAAAACACCAGTAGTAAGAAGATTTTCACCTGACCATTTCTGCCTTAACCCTTGTTTTAGTTCTTTACCATTCAATTCCCCCATCTCTTGTGGGCAGAGTAGTTTAGTGAACAGGCACAGGTTTTCTGCAGGAAGAGTTATATGCCAATATCCTTCCTGTTACATCTATGGTATCAACTACACCTATCACACTCACCTCTTACTGACTCATCAATATAATAGTAAATATGTGGTCATTTGATTCTTGTAATGTCAAAGGGATCCAACTTGGAAAAAAAAAAAAGAAAAACTACTTTTGCATTTGATATTCAAATCCAAAGCTAACCTAAGCCTCCTACAATAAACCCACATGCAACCAGAACAATGGAAACCCTCCCAGAAGAAAAAAATGGATTAAGAATATCATAGCCTCTGGCAAAGCCTTGAATAGTTCAGGAATAACAATCATTATTAAAACAAATTTCCTGGGTGAAATTGTAAAACAAGATATGGACATGAATGGAAGGTAGTGCTATATAACAACTAAACAGCCTGTTTAGACAAACCCATTGTGATATTAAATCTATACGCGCCTTGTGTAAATCAACACAAATTTATAATGTCAATCTATAAAATCTACTTGACTTCCCCAACCACTACTACATATTAGGAGGGGACTGGAATTCTGTCCAAGAACCTGATATTGACAGATCAAATACTAAATCTAAACATAATACCCATGCCCTATTAGCACTCAAGGAACTTAAAAATGACTTCAACCTATTTGACCCCCATATTTTCCAACTCAGTAATTCCCTCAAAAATAAATATACCTTCTACTCTGTGTGTCATAAATTGTGGTCCAGACTGGATTTCTTCCTAATTTCCAATGTATTTACTAAATACAAAAATTTCTCTCACACAGAATCCAGATATCTATCAGACCATTTTAAGATTAACCTAACTACTGATTGGGATAACAACCAAGCCAACATTTACAGAGGGTATAACTGGGTCCTTAACTCTAACCTATTAAGGAAAAAATAAATCCTACAAGAAATAGATGCCATCCTGGACCAAGCTTTAGGCAACTTAATTAATAATTTTCTACCTTTGGACATTTACTGTGCCTCTATTAAATCAATAATTAGAGAAACCTTTATAAGTAAAGCTTCATATTATAAAAAAAGACATCTCCAGGAGGAAGCCAACCTCAAAAGTCAAATTATTAAGCTTGAATCCCAACTCCAATAATCTTTTAGTCAAGAAACTGAAACTCAGATAACATCTCCAACAAAAACTACATGATCTCAATGCTGAAAACCTATAATACCAAGAAATTAAAACTTTAGCGAATTACTCTGAATGGTCTCACATGCCATCTAAATTCCTGGCAAGGCTTATTAACCAAAATAAACCCTCCCTGAACATAAAAACTTATTTACCAAGATAAACACAATCATACTACTCAAGATATCCTATGAATCTTCAAAAGTATATACACAAAATCATATAGTCCACCATACCCCTCTCACCTTAAACAAGACCTAGACTCCTTCTTAAACCAATTAAACTTTCCCAAAATCAGTCCAGATCAACAAAGATTTTATCCTCTCCCATCTTCCAGCAAGAAATTATTATGGCTATTAAACTCAAATCCAACAAAGCACCAGGCCCAGATGGTCTCACAGCCAAATTCTACAAAGCCTTCCCTCATAAATCATCTATTTTTCTTCTTCATCTGTTTAACTACATTAATACCAATGGTGTAAGTGATATACATCTAAATGCATCTAAAATGATACTCTTATCTAAACCAAACTCTGACCTCAAAACCCCCTAAACTACAGACCTATAGCCCTAATAAATCTTGATATGAAAATAGTTGCATCAATACTAGTAAATTGAATTAAACCAATTATCCCAAACATTGTTTCCCCTGAACAATCAGATTTTATAATACATAGGCAAACCTGTGACCACACCCTCACACTTGACACCATGATCACTGTCTCTACCCATACTCCAATCTATACCTTAGCCATTGATGCCTCAAAAGCCTTTGATAGACTCGATGTAAACTTTTTGCTCAATATATTACCTCTTTTTAACATACCTAATAACTATATACAAACTATGAAAACATTATACTCTAAGGCCATTACTTATCTACAAATTAATAAACATCCATCTTTTCAAATTGAGATTGAGAATGGTGCCAGACAAGGTTGTCCTATGCCCCCCTATCTTTTTAATCTATACATTGAACCCCCTTTTCTACTCATTGCTCATAAAACCTATCATAGCCCAAATATCTTTAACATCAAAATTACCCTATCTGCTTTCACTGATGATCTAAATCTTTACTACTCCCTACCCAATTCAAACCTCCAGAAACTACTAACCACCACAGATACCTTCTCAACATTCTCAAATTACAAATGAAACCTAAAGAAAACAAATATCTTCCCTATTAACTCCTACTGTCAACTTCCCACCTACACCTTAGCATCTGGTATTAAAACTAACCAGTCATTGAGTTATCTAGGAATATCCTTCCACCAAGATCCTAAACAATCATATATAAATAATATTATTAAACTCTGGTCAGACATTCAACAAGATCTTAACAGATGGACAAAACTTCAACTCCCATTTCTTGCTAAAATAGCCACAATCAAAATGAATCTTCTACCTAGAGTTCTATATAGTTTAATGCCTCCAATGCTACTATCAACTAAAAATTCTTTAAAACCATCCACTCCACAATTTCCAAATTTATTTGGGTCCCCAAATCAATTAGAATCAGTTACAATAAATTGATCTACCATAAAGACTATGGGGGTTTAGGGCTACCTGACTTTAAACTATTACAATATCATAAATTTTAATAGACTAATAACAATAGCTGACCATACCCAATCACCACAACAATGGTCTCTAACCTGGGTCAAACCATTATACAACTATATCAAAACATTATGCTTAAATCCCATAGCCTCCTTTTCCTTTACAACGGGAACTTAAAAACTCTTAAGACACCCAGTCATTAAACATAAAATCACCAACATACAAAAGACTTTCAAATCCTTAAACTTATATTATGCATTCACTTGCCTACAACCAATCCACCTTAGCCCCAATCTCAAAATTAATAACATGATTAACCTAAACAAATATCCCCTCCTCAAGAAATCAACCACTTCTGATTTATTTCCCTTCAAAACAATACTATCACTGAAATGAGAACTCAATTAAAGCTCCCTAAAAACTATACAATCATTTTAAGGCAAATACATGATCTTAGCTGATATATTATTGACAATCCTGATATAAATGCTAATGACATTCAAACCTGTAAAACCATATGAAACCTCCTATCCTTAAACAAAAAAAAAATGCTCTCTTATTCCTACAAATTTATTCTATCAATCAAAACTCAAAAAGAAGTTATTTACTCTAAATAATGGAAGGAAATCAGTCCTTCAATCACAAACAAATATCTCAAGTGATCCAGCTTACCTTAAAACTTATTCCCCTCAAAAAAACTTAAATGTACACAGATCATGATACTTCATAAAGCATACCTTACTCCAATCATTCTACATGAAATATACCAATCCACCTCTCCATTCTGCTCCTACTGTGATAACCACAAAGCTGACCTACTCCACATCTTTTGGAGCTGCAAATGCACTTACAAGCTATGGTGCTCACTTAGAGTCCAACTAGAAAAAATGGGCTATAAAAAAACAACCTTATCTTGGAAGCTAGCTCTCCTACACATCACTCCCGCTGGTCTGACTAAACTACAAACATGTATATTAGTAACACTAGTTTCAATATTCAAATACTACATTACACTACATTGGAAAGCTAGAGCATCACTCACCTGGGAGGGTTTCAAACATTTAGCTACCAAACACCTGCTAGCTCACAAATATCTTACCTACACACAAATTCCACACCCACTTTACAGAATTTTGGAAATCCCTTTTTGATCACATTCTATGTTAATGCTGGTATTATATAATTAATGATGGACACTTGGCATATGTATAAATAGTTCTAACTACTTTTTTTCAATTTTATTATTCAGCACTGTATTCACTGGTCTTTATGATACCTTTCAAATATCATTGTTATGCTCACTGTATTTTTAATCACAAAAAGAAATAAAAGATTTTTCACAAAAAAAAAGAAGTAAAGCATATGTCAGAGTAGATAAGTCAATTTATGTTATATGGTTTATATGGAATGAAAGAATAAAGGAAATTATGTTTAATGGTAAATAGATTTTAGCAAGAATATTAAGTAAAATCAGATGGTGGTTATGGAAAAAAGGAGTGGAAGTCTAAAAGGGATGAAAACACAGCATGATTGTAAAGGAAATTATGAATCTAAATAGATTTTGTATATTTATATATTTGCATGGATCTACTTCGATATCCCATATTACCATTAGACTGAATGACTATTAGACTGAATGACACAATATCAGGATGATAAACCTGAAAGTTGTACATCCTGAAAGTTTAAAACCTCAACTACCACAATATCAAAACCTGTAAAGCTCCACTATCAAAAGGGTCTATATTATATAAGCGAATGCAATGAATTGCGAATGCTATATAATCGACTCACAATCCCCAAAAACCCAAAATGTCGAACACGCGGATTAGTGATTTTTTCCCGGGGAAAAAATTGCTGATCTGTATTAAAAAAAAAAAATTCAAAACACAAAATAAAGTGGGGGGCTTCGACCCCCATCCTCCCAACTTAAATATACCAAATCTGAGATCGCACCACAGTGGAGGAAATGGCAAAGTCCTGAAAACAGCCCAGTGATTTTTTACCAGAGGAAAAAAAAAATCACTGTTTCGAGCTTTCAGTATTTTGCCATTTCGCGTAATGATGTTCGATTAAATAGCATTCGCAATTAATTGCATTTGCTAATATGAGGGACCCTATCAAAATATTGAACAACTTGCATTGAACACTACCTTCCTTCTGTATACCAAAAAACATCTCACAAAACTATATACCTTTCAATTTTAAAGTGCAATAAATTTACTTTACCACCAAACAGCATATTTAAACAAATACATCAACATTGTCCATAAAGCAAAAAAAAAACAAAGTGGAACACTGCTATGTTGAGTCTTTTAATATCCAGAAACAGTTGAAAAAACAGATAAAAAACAGGATGAGCGCTTTCGGGATAAACCCTTCATCAGATAAAGTGGAGACATTAAACACACATTTTTATATATTCTAACAACCAATCAAAATCAGTAGAAAGCCCGCCTATTTTGTAGGACAGGTTTAATAGGTATAACTTCATTTAAACCTGGCTTCCTATTTGTTTTTTTTTGCTTTATGGACTATTGGATTACTGCTTGGTGGACTTTAGCACAGCACTAGATATTTTCTTGGACATCAACATTGTTAAAGCATACCTGGCTTTGAATCAGTATAGTACCTCCCAGGACATTCTGCAAAGCAGTGGATGTATCCTTACTTATTGACATGCTGCATGGATGTGATGTGAAATGAAAAAGATATATAATATTTTTCTTTAGTTTTTGCAGGGGGGCAAGCCCCCCTGCACCCCCAATTCCCCCAATTTAAATATACCAAGACGACACGACATTGAGAAAATGGGTATATTTTCATTTTAGCACTACATACAAAACCTTAAAGTGACAGCGAACTGCTTAAACACTTACCGTTTCACCTTTACCTTTAGGTGTTTTGGACATTCGAGCTATTAAACTTTCAGGCAGTACTAATTTTGTGATTAATGTCTCGATGTTGTTGTTTGGTCTAAAGGTAATATTGGATATCAAAGTAGATCCATTTGTACATATATAAATATGTAAATATTTTGTAAATAAGAGTTATTTTTGTATACAAATAAAGGAGGCCTACTTTTTGGAGAAGGGAACAAACAAAGGGTAAATAAATAAATAAATGTAACTACCATTGTTAGCAAATCTTTTATACAATATAGTGAAAGTAATTACTGGGAAGGAGTTATCTTATAGATGTAAGGAGGCTATCATCATCATCCCTTTTTCCTCTTCCCTTATCAGACCAGTTAGAGTATAATGCCCCTTTGGTATGTACTTATCTAAGCTCATGACCCAGCCCAAGAAACCACAGCATTTCTTTACTAAACAACCAAGGGCATGTCATCAATGAGCTACTGTGACCTCTATCCCTCTCTTTCATTTCCTATCAGCTTTTAAGAGTGGACCTCTGCCTAGCCTACAGAGCCTCAAAAGATTTCATCCTTTTAAACCTTCTACACATCCACAAAATTATTAACACCCTAAATGCCAGCTCAAGAGATGTTAATGTCCTGCTCATGTGATAGCGCTATCACAGAATACATTTTTGTTATGAAATTGACTCACTTGGATATACAAATATAGTAGCTCCCTGACAATTTCTAAGCATAACCTGAATGACTGATGGGCAGTCATAAGCATACACCCATTCTGGCCCCATAAGCCCCTATGGAAAGATATCCAAACTAGATCAAAATAATTAATTTTGCTGGTGGTCTGATATCAATCCATGTCTTTGTAAATTCGATGTGGGGTCATGTGGCTAGGCTACAAATGGTTCACCAGATCAACATAGGTTCATAGCTGTTTACTAGACTAACAACCACAAGGGCCTTTTGAAGCTTAGCCATGCATCCCACATCTCTACACTTATCAAGGGTACCAGAAATTGTCAAACAGGGCTTGGGAGATGAAACGTTTACAAGCAGAGGGCTGGGAGATGAATTATTTATAGGTTGCCTATGTCTATTGGAGACATGGGTGCCAAGCCAGGAATGAATTGTGCAAGTTACGCTTGACTTGAGCTAGGGATGAATGCTGCTTCGCATGGAAGAGAGCCTGTCCCAGAGACTGGGTAGTTTCTGGGATATATACCTGTCTCTCCAGCAGGTTTTGTTTATGTCACATGCGAGGTTTAAGACTTTAGAATGGATAACTCTGTTGCTGTTTGTTTTGGGGATATGCAGGAGTTCCATCAGAGTGGGGTCTGACAATGCCTTGTATGCAAGGTATAGATCTCCCCTCTTCATCCTGTAGGAGACAGAATACAGGGATAGGGCCTTGAGGTAGTCTGCATATGACATTTTACTTACACCCTGTATTCTTTTAGTGAGGCACCTCTGTGAACATTCAAATTGTTGGATATGCCTGGTTAGCTACATACCAAAGGGGGCATTGCACTCAATGACAGGGTCTGATAAATGATGAATACAGTAGAACAAGGACTTCCTTGGACTATACCTATGCTATACCTTTGTTTATAAGTTGTGCAGCATAGAATGATTTTCTCAGTAGAAGTGATGGTTAAAGGCTAGATTATTGTCTCTGTGTTCCTAAGGCCTTGATTACAGGGTCAACTCTAAGGAGTGTGCTGTCAATATGATAGTTACCAGGGGTGGATGACTTCCTGAAGGATACTGTTATGCATTTCTTGGCATTTAGAGTTAGTCCATGGCTCTGACACCAGTTTTGTCTGTGTCAGCCCTTCCTGGAGAACATTTGCGTCATTGTGGGATTAAATGACTGCTCCTAATTTACAATAATCTACAAATTTAGTCAGCCAGAGACCACTGACATTGGCCTTGACTCCAGAGAGGTAAATGCCAAAAGGAGTGGTTCAAGGAGTCCCTGAGGGACTCCACTTGTGACTTGCCTCTCTGTAGAGGTGGAGTCTCCAGTTCCAACTTCCTGGGTGCTGTCTGTGAGCCATTTTGCTGTCTACCAGGTGACATACGGATTTGAACCTAACTTCTTGAATTTGTCAACAATGCCTGAGTGGGATATTGTGTCAAATGCCTTTTACAGGTCAAGGTAGGTAGTGTGAACCATTTTGCCATTATTCATTTCTTTGGTGACCTTCTCAAAGAAGTCCACCAGGTTGAGTAGGCATGACCTGCCCTTGATGAAATCAAACTGGTTTGTTTCCAGTGTCTGAAGGTTTTGCTATATCAATATTGAACATTTCCATGATAATTAATTCCATGGCTTTACATATACAGTGGATCTAAAAAGTGTACACACCCCTGTTAAAATGCTAGGTTTTTGTGATAAAAAAATGAGACCACAATAAATCATTTCAAAACTTTTCCCACCTTTAATATGACCTATAACCTGTACAATTCAATTGAAAAACAAATCTGTTAGGGAAAAATATATATATAAAAAAAAGTACAATAAGCTGGTTGCAAGTGTGTACACCTTTAAACTAATACTTTGTTGAAGCACCTTTTGATTTAATTACAGCATCCAGGGTGCAATGGTGGGAAAAAAATTCTCTGTGACTGAAGAGACACAGCTGTTCTCTTTCCTAGTTTAAATTCGTATGAAATTAAAAGCGGAATACAAGTAAAACAAGTACAACACAATGTAAAGAAAACAAATCACAATATACAAAATAAAGAAGACAAAGTAATGTGAAATACAAGTAAAACCAAACTAACCTTTCCCTCACAGCAAGTTGGGGTGGAGTCTGGGTGAGCTTTTCCAGTAAAGTCTACTATTACTCTATAAAAAAATTAAAGTATTCTCTTCACATCTAAAAACTGGTACTACAATATACACTTTAAATGATTTGCTCCATGTCAGGCAATATTAATGTCCACAACTCCTGGGTTGGCCTTAAGAACAACTCTATATAGTGGATCTTTTCTGCTTACAAAGGATTAACTACTATTTGAATGTATAGTGATATTTAAGTCTGCAGGGTGGTCGTCATTAGAATGGATGCATAATTTTATAATGTTTATGCTGGAGACCAAACTTTGTTGCTGCTTCTAGATATGGACAGCCTGTTACACTTTGATAGTATAAAACCTGGAAGAGATAATTTTCTTCACATATGTGCAACATCTGTGCTGTTCATGTACAAACAAGGTATCCTTCAGCAGAAACAAGGTACCCAGGTATCTACTTTTTCAGTTAGTGGTATCTCATCTTGTTTTACTGTCCCTCTTAGTTCTTGTTTCATTTATGTGCACATTTTTTTTGTTCCATTATTTTGTAGAGCGCTGAATTTGCAGGCCCTTCAATAAAGATGAAGTTAATTAGGATTGATGACTTGGTTGGTCCCTGTTGAAGTACAGCTGGCTTTGAGTGTTGGTGGGATTGTAATAACTGAAACTTTACAGACTGAAATCCATTTAAATTGATTCCATGGGTGTTCTTGAACATATGCTTCAAGGGAAAAGGTAGTCGTAGGTATTGTGCAGACTTTGCTCTACAAACTCTCCAGACTTAAGTATGTTTTCCTAGATCATTACAGCAACTGGCCTAAAATGGCTGTAAGATGTCTGCTTTTATCTACCACCCTCCTCCAGTCATGGGGTTGTCTTACTGGTTTGACCATGGTGTTTACCAGAAATCATTCAGGCAGTTAAATGAAGTAGTAGCAACACCCCAAGAAGGCAGCTTTTCTAGGGTTCCCTGTTCTTTTACCCCAGCTGGAGGAGGCCCCACCACTAAATGGATCAGAAAAGGGTATCTGAGATCTATTTGGTCAGCCTTTTAAATAGTATTAAATTTAGATTTTTGAGAGTTTAATTTTCTTATGACAACTTGTTTTGTTAAAATTCCAGAACTTTTTAGAAACATAGCATATGTAATTAACCTGTTTCCACTGCTAGTATGACTACAGTTTCCTTCCCCAATTATTAACTGAGTATTTGCATTGCCTGCATTATGCTTGTTATGGACAAGTAGGCTGTAAATGGTTTCTTCCAATAACACATCAAAAGTGCAAAATATTATCTCAATGTCTACAGAGCTACTGTTGTGTTCATTGGCAGTCATAGGGTGTTGTATGTTTATCATTTTTTTTATGCCTGTGTCAAGTACACAGGTTCCTGTTGTAACCACATAATTATGCATAGTGAATTGGCTTAGCAATTTTCATACAACGCTTTGAATCAAAATTTCAGCTACTTTATGAAACTGAGCCTCATCTGCAACACTTTGTATACTAGTTGGAATATTCTTGCCCCTCCCCCACTCCATTCACACAAATGGTATTATTTTTGGTTCCAGATAGGATGTTTAAAAGTACATTTTCCCACAGCAAGCAGTATGACATCATATTTTTCTGCATTTTTATCTGTAGGGTCTGGTGCAACATCAGGCCAGTTTTCTGCACTTCTGAGTGTGGTCCAATTATTTGGCAAGAGTTTCCTCTATATGTATACTTGTTATTATGATATATGATGAACTAATCAAACTCTGAGAAGAAAGCAGTTATTGTGCAATATAGTTTAAACAGTGAATCCACTTCCTTTTTTCTTGCATTCATAAAACTAAGTTCTTTAACATTCTTGGAAAATGATCAATTCTGCATGCAAGTCCAAACAGCAATAAAATATTCTAAAGGTGTACACTTTTGTTTCTCCCAGAAGGACAAAGATGATTACTCTTCTAAGTAGAAGTGTTACAAGATTTGACAACTTGATCCATGTCTGATATCAAATCAGTCCCACTCTAGCATTCAGGAGGAATTCTGTATTACATTGTATGTTACTTCTACTTAGCTTGGATGCAAGACCAGACCACACAATGCCCCATAAAGTAACATTTAATCCTGTAACATGTTAGTGGCTCCTATCTGTGCAACATGGCTAAAGTAGCAAGGTCATTAGGTGTCTTGCAGATCAAGCCTAAAAATGCCATACTCTAGTTTCTGCCACTTACATTTCAGTTCTTGGCACAGCCATATGGATAAGTACATTAATCTTCCACCTCCCTCTGGTACTATGTCCCACCCACCTACTTTCGTATTCTTTAGATAACATGATTTCTCAGTTCTGTCTATATCTATACTCAGGCTGTCATATTACTAACCTTCCATATGACAAACTATAATCCCTCCATTTACTCCCCTTGTTGACTTGTCCCTGTTGTGCTACATAGTAAGGTTCCACCTCTTCCCTCCTCATTGTCCCATCCCCAGTGTTTCATACATTGCATTATCCACTCCTCATGGCAATTCCCCCCAAGTATCTTTCCCCTTGTATTCCAGATAACTGTGATCCCCCTCTCACCTCTTCCTTGAACCATTTTTGTGAAGTGGGAACTTTGACTCGCTCCTTTTATGCAAAGAGTAACCTTGCACAAATGAATGAAATATAGTGTCAAGGACTTTTAGTGTTTAATATTGCTACAGTTGTATAGTGCTGATAAACTCTGCAAAAATTATATAATAACTTCTCTGGCAGTATTTGTGCATCTCAGAAATAGATGAGGCATCAGTAATTGTTTTCATACCACAATTTACCTGGTATGGAGTCCATGCTGCCTCCTTTGGCTATCTAAATGAATGCAGGATACACATCCCCACCTTCTACCTGAATTTATATAGGTTGTAGGAGATAGATGCCTACAGTGTGCACTACAACTTTTGGGGAAGGCTTCAGTCCTGTGCTACTGTGGCTAGTCCATCCAGAAATTACATGCATCCTTATCAAACACTGAAACATAAAGCTGATTTGATACCTTTTATTGTAGCAACATAGGTTTTACAAAGCGGTGACCTAAGCTTAGCATTATCCCTTTGCCAGGCATTAATTTGCATACCTATATGCTGACAAAGATTGGCGCTCAAAATAGCTAAAGGAAAATATATGTCAGTGAAACAGCAAGCCAATCTGTAGTCAAGAATATCTGTACTTCTGTTGGAAAGTGCTGTTCAGATTATTTGGTTTGGAATACTTTGTGACATTATGCGGCAGCATAAATTATATCTTGCATCACACAAATGTTCAATATGACTTCATTGTCATGCCTTGCTGAAGTGGACATATTGCCTGCCCCCAGGCAAAATGAATCAAAGCATCTTTATTCAGCACCGATGTTGTGTAGTATCCAAAGATCCAAAGTTTTTGCATAAACGTTGTTACAGCTGGCACCAAAAAGTCTTACTGCTTGAAAACTGAGCAGACCTTCATAATTTGAGTTTACGTCCTCCTAGTCATCCCTTTCATGCTGACAGTTTAAGTTGCTGTTGGTGTCAGTGGGAGCAGTACCTCCTATAACCTTAGAGATGTTCTCATAGTCTTTAACTTGAACTATCTAAGCTAGTTTCTTAGATCCATACATAGACAGAAATTCAGCCGGCAGTTGCTCAAAGATATGCAATCAGACAAAAATATGTTATCCCAGAGTGACATCACTGCAGTCAGGGTTTTCTCTTGCTAGAAGTGGAGTCACCTTGATATGTCTGGGGGGATATGAAGGCTGCATGTTTGAAGCATGCCTCCACATAATATTGTGAGCATACAAATTGTTGATTCTGTTACTCCAAAGTTTCCCGTATACATCTGCAAGGATGTAGAACAGTCTCCCTATACAGCTAGATGCCTCCAAACATCCAACCTAGCCTATCATTACAAATGCATCTGATATATATATATATATATATATATATATATATATATATATATATATATATAAATATGCACAGGCAAGGATAGAACCTCTTAGACTGTGGACAGTATGTTATGATGATTATATGAATAGACACCGTTGAGGATGCAATAGGTAAGACACTGTATAGTATTTCATTTACTGCTGTTAGCCTTGGCAAAAAAAATCTGATATGCCATGCATATAGCCCACGCCTGTTAAACGTACCAATTACACCGAAGACTCACAAAATGTGGCAATAGGAGGAAGTCTTGGTTATCATGCAGCATGTGAGACACTCTACACTTGTTCCCCTCCATTAGTCAGTGCAGTGCCTACAGGAGAGCAACAAGTAAGAGTACCTATATGTTCACAGGTTAGTGACAAGGCTTACAGTCCAGGGTCCATTAAGGAGCCTGATCCAAATTCCCAATCACCCACATGCACTTTACAGTTAAAGGACTTGTTTAAAGTCACACAGTAGGTAAATGAGGACTGAGAGATTCAAACACTGCACCACAGGAAGTACAGCTGACAGCTTTAATCCTCTGTGCCAACTGTCAGGACTGCTGCCAATATGGGCATTGTGCCCAGATGCATCTCTGTTTCTCTTCCACTCCCTCGGTGTCCATTTGTCGCTGTTCGCTCTCATACATACATGCAGGTAAGTGGTGTGTGTGTTGGGGCACTTGGTCCAATGAGACATAAATGCATACTCTATGGCAACAGTGACCCTTGCAAACATCAGACTATCCAGGTCTATCTGCTGTTCACAAGACATAGCTTTGTCCCTCTCCAGTATCCCTCTGCCTAGGTTGGTGTGATAACAAGGTGAGCACATACACTTCATGGCCACAGCAGTTATTAGAATCATCAGACTGTCGAGGTCTGTGGTAGCCCTGTCTGTTCCTGGTTTTCATCTGATTATGTTGCTATAAGGAACAGCCTTTAATGCCTTTTCCAGATACACCAGTATTGGAGTTACTAGGCATAAGTTATGTGGTACTGTACTGAAGAAAATGTGCTTGGGTAAACTCTCCATAGTGGGAGGAGCAGCAATGCTCTCAGGCCATAGTAGTTCTTAGTAACATATTGTTTTGTTGCATCTTTGAAGACTTTTAGCTACCATATGTGCTCATAGGTTCATAGGTTCATAGGTTCATACTAGGCTATCTGCCCTGGGGCAATTATAAGCCTAGCCCGATTTTGTTTGGCTTACGCCACCCCTTGATTTGAGTATACTGTGCCCTTTTTAAGGTTTAGTTTGCTGTGCCTCTGTCTAATAGTGACACAGAAGTAATCCCCGGGACAAACCTACGATCCCCCATCCACTCATCAAGATTCCTCTTGAAGAGATTCAGTGAGGTGCTCTGCCTAACATGAATTGGAATTCTGTTCCAGAGCGAAGGGAGCCTCTGGGTTATGAATCTGTCCCTCCAGCAAGTTCTATTTATTTCAGTGCTGAGGTTCAAGTCCCTCGATCGTGTGGCTCTAATGGATTTAGATTTACTGAGGTGGAGCATGTCCATTAATTCTGGATTGGACATAGCTTTATATGTCAGGCATAGATCGCCTCAAAGTAGGCAGTATGCAACTGAGTAGAGCTGGAGTTTTTTTAACCGAGCAGCATATGGCATCTGTTTGAGTCCCTTGATCCTCTTGGTGAGGTACTTTTGGGGTCTTTCTAATTGCTGCAGGTGTCGGGTAAGGTACATCCCAAAAGGGGCATTGTATTCTATGATGGGCCTGATGAGGGATGAATAAAGGGGCATGATTACCTCTCTTGATCTAGATGTGAATCCTTTCATGATGAGGTGGGCTATGTAAAAGGTCTTTCTAACCACTTTGGCAATGTGGTTGTCAAAGGAGAGATTGCTATCAACTTGGGTCCCCAGATCCCTAATTACTTTCTCTGTACTTAATGGGTTACCGCCTATGTGGTAATTTGTAGGCACATTGTTTTTGCCAAAGGGTATGACTATACACTTTTTGGCCTTTAGCTTTAGACCATGGCTCTGGCACCAGTTATCCGTCTCTGTGAGACCTTTTTGAAGGATGTTTGTGTCAGCTGGAGAGTTGATTATGGCGCCTAGTTTGCGGTCGTCTGCGAACTTGGTGAGCCATAGTCCTCCCACGTTGGCCTGTACCTCTGAAAAATATATACCGAACAAGAGCGGTCCCAGGACAGAACCTTGTGGGACGCCACTTGTGACCGGTTTCGAGTCTGACATGGCTCCAGCAACTCTCCCTCTGTGGGTTCTGTCTTTGAGACAGTTTGCGACCCATCTTGTGACATAGGGGTTTATATTTAAGCTGGATAGCTTATCTATGATGCCTGAGTGGGGTATTGTGTCAAATGCCTTTGCTAGGTCCAGATAGGATGTGTGGACTACATTCCCTTCATCTATGGCTTTGGTGACTGTTTCGAAGAAGTCAACCAGGTTCAAAAGGCAGGATCTGCCCTTGACAAAGCCGAACTGGGTAGGATCTAGTGTCTGTAGGTCCCCAATGTCTTTGTTTATGAGCTCCATGATGATCCTCTCCATAGCCTTGCAGACTAAGCTAGTCAGGCTTATGGGGCGATAGTTTCCAGGGTCCGTAGAGGCTCCACCTTTGTGGAGTGGGACCACTGTTGCTGTACGCCATTCTGTGTGCACATATACTGTAGTGAGGCTGAGATTGTTCAGCTGTTTTATTTGAGGGATTAGTTCTTCTTGGAGTTCATGTAGGACGCAACCCGGGACGCCATCTGGTCCCATGGAAGCAGTGTTTTTTGCTTTGGAGAGGGCAGCCTTCACCTGAGCATCAGAGATGTTTGGGAGGCAGCCCTCTGCCGGGATAGATAATTGCTCTTTTTATGGGCAGGAGGGGGTGGAGAAGTTTGCACTGAACCTGTCTGCTAGGATATTGGCGATGTCTGTGGGTTCAGTGTATTTTTTGTCATTTAGAATCAACTCAGAACAAGTCTGGGAGTTGCATCCCAGGTTCCTAACATAACTGAAAAAAGCCTTATGATTGTCTTTAGTGTCCTGAGCAATTTTTCTCTCGAAGCTGGCCTTGGAGGATTTTATGAGGGATCGTAATTTTTTGCTAGTACTGATCAGAGATGCCTTCCCTATTAGGGATTTTGCTCTATCATGTAGTATCTTCCTCCTTCTGTTGTACAGTTTATTTATGGCTGGGGTCCACCAGACTGGACACCTGCCTTTGGATGTTTGGGTTTTGGTTTTGTTTGGGATAGCATGATCCATGCATTCCTGGAGATGTCCGTAGAATGCGTTTATATAGGATTCTGCAGTTTGGGCTGTAGTTTCCACTGGCCCTGGGGCCTTGAAGGATTCCACTTCGGTTTTGAGAAGTGAGAAGTTCGCTTTTGAGAAGTTTTTCACTGTGGTTTTCTGGGCTGGGGGTGGGGACGGGATGTGGAAACCAGTGAAATTAATTTATGGTCTGATCTTACCAATGAGGGATATACTTCAGGTGTGAAGCATAGAGTCCCCATGTTGGTAATGATCAGGTCTAGTATGTTATCCCCTCTTGTGGGAGTGGTGACTAGTTGTTCCATAGCATTCATCTGTGGAATAATGCAGGCAATGGAGGCAGTGGCAACTGTTTCCTTGTCTTTAAGGTTGCCTCCCTGTTTTGAATACTGTCATCCATGTTTTATTCCACTTCTAAGTATCCCTAACCCTCATTCCCTTGCTCTCTGTCCATATTTATTTTTCAGTGATAAGTTATATTCATGGCATCTGTTTGTTTTGTTTTTTGGATTTGTTCATTGGATTAGACTAATGATTCCAGTGGAAAATGTTCAGTCTTAAGCCCAGGAGCTCCATATTCAGTAAAATAAGCTAAAAAAGCTAATTAAATTTGATGATTTTAGCATTAAGTAGAGACTGAAAACCAACACTGATCTTGAGGAAGGGTATTGATTTTGGTATACAAAATTTAACACAGTATTTACAACAAAAGCAGACATCAAGATGGTGAATGAATTAGGTTTGTGAAAGGAAAAAGGTGGTGCATTATGAAGTCACATGGGACAGATGTAGGATATTGCTTTCTCACAAATATGGAAGTATATCTATGGATACATATTTGCACATGCACACAATTATAGGATACATATGTAAGCTACTGCCTTTCTTCAAACATGAAGGGAAATTAATGAAACTATATAATTCATAAACACGTTGAATGTGTGAAGGAAAAAAAACTAGGCACATCTCTCCTGTACAATGTGCAGAATGCTTTTCCTGTTTTGTTGTAAAGCCTATGCAATAAATATGTACATTGCAGTGCAGGTAAAATATATGGCATACAAAAAGCCCCTCACAAATTAATTTGAAACTGTTTGTAGACCCACACTGTTAGTGGTGCTAACAGTTCTGATGTAATGTGGCTTATGCTACATATACACTATATATATATATATATATATATATATATATATATATATATATATATATATATATATATACTCCTAAGCTACCTCTGCAATTGCAACATGATATATAGTGGCAATGAATATAGTTAGTGCAGCAATATGTTCCAGAATCCCATTAACTCTGCATTACTTGGAGTGCTTTGCAGAGACTATTTAATACCTCTCAGCTGTCCAGATTTTTGCAGAATGTCCAGACTTTTGCCTCATATTTTGGTCTGTCTCTCATAAAATTTGTGGTTTCCAGCAAATC